>NW_022147080.1:766688-986146 GCF_002938485.1 Sitophilus oryzae
TATCAAAATAAGTTCACTGGACACAATTTACCTCTATACGAAAATGCTTCGTTTGTCCGCTAGAGGGCCTCAAACTTTAAAAAGGCAAACACAATTTTTCAGATATTTTAAGAATCGTTATTCCGATTTGAATGAGATTTTAGGTGTCTATGATTTGCTAAGTGCTTTAACATTGATTTTTTAAAGATTCTATTATATATAAAAACTTTTAGTAACTTTTCATAGATAATATAGCCTAGGATATTTTTAGAAGAAATAAATAGAATTGATAAAAAATGATAAAATTTAAATTATTTGCGTGCACATTGTATACTCATTATTAAGGAACTGCCACTGTCCAGCTGAATCCAGTGAGACATATATAGAGGCTTTGTAGTTTCAAGAAAATATCTACATAAACATCATGAATTATATTTAAAGGTCTAAATCTATTCAAGGGGTCATTTATTTACATCAATACATTCATGTGCATTCAATAAAGTAAAATCAATATCGTAATATTGAATATACATTCGTTTTAAATGGTTCAGCATATTTAGTATACCCTGCTGGCAAACGAAAACTTGGGTCTGCGTTTACATGTATAGGAGTGAATCTCTATGGCATGTAGTAAGCCGGAGAGAGCAAAAATACGAAGTATTTATTACATAATCACTTAATTTGACGCTAGATTACATGCGCTTGGAAAAATACTTGCCTTCTGTCTGTATTCAGTACATCTTATTTTACTAAGCGTGTTGACCGTATTCTTCGTACACACGAAAATCGACACCCAAATACCGACCCTTAGTATACAGGGTCCGGCAATAGAGCGTCAGACATCTGTAGCTTCTAGGATAAAAAAATTTGAGAATTTTGTTTATGTGCAAACCTAAAGTATGTACGAGGATGTATTTCAGGAAAATATTTTAACATCTATAGGGTGGCTCAAAAAAGTGTGAGTGGAACGTGATGTTTTTTTTTAAATAGAACAACCCCATTTATTATGGTATTTTTAGCTTTCCTTTTGCTTATATTTTCCTATAGCTAAAATATTTTAGAAAGATGGAGCAGGTGCCTTTATGTTAAAATCCAAATTTTCAAAAAAAATCTATTACCGGTTCTCCAAAAACGACTAACGTACCATCGCCGTGCATGCCGCTTGGTGCATTTCAGTTGATTTCAAGTTCCGACCGCAGCGCTTCAACGAAAAAAATCTGAAATTATCAATATATATGTAGTTCACGCCGCGCCGTCATGTTGATCTCATAAAAATAATATTGAAATAGTGGTTTTGTCATAATATTTAAGTATTTTGTTTATTTGATAGTGCAGTTATTGAAATTACAAAACATTCAGGTACGAGATTTGTGTGATGTAACGCTATTTCGGGTAGTAAAAAATAAGTGAAAAAGAATTCTAACTAGGCGTCATGTTGTGTTGTGACAATTCTTGTTAATAAAATTGCCGAAAAAAAGTTAACGCGTAAAGGAGAGCGTAATTAGGGCGTTGTTGGGTGTAATAACATTCAATAACTCAATTTTTTCGGATATTCAACTCCCGAAACAACATTTTATAGCTTCATAGTTTCTCACACCGATTTGATTAAAAGCAAAAATGAATTCAAGCAGTTCGACGAAACAACTGAGCAAACAAAATGCTCGTTACATAATCAAAATATTAAATACACATATACTATGAGAGGATAAAATATAATTTCGTCGGTGAAACGTGATAAACTGCTAACTCCATTATTCCTAATTTTACAGGAGAGCAAAAAAACGGTACAAAAAAATATGTACACATGTAGGAAGTATTTTGATGGGTTAATATGATAAAGAGATAAGAATTTTATTTGCTGGGGAACAATAAAACTCAATATTTCGTGTTACGTCATTTTTTTCAGACACAATAGGGAGATAGCAGATATTCGTCTTGCAGAAATAAGAAATAAAAATATACTTCTGGAATAGCAACCTTTATTGTTTGAAATTTTGAAAATGGAAATGAATATTACGCAAACAGATTTAGAAATAATCAATTAAATTAAAAAAATATGATATTGATAACCATATATTTATAATATCGTCGGTCTAGAAGCAAAACATACAAGTCCAAAAACGAATACATTTTTAATGAAAATTTTAATTTTTTTTTCATTTTTAAAGAACTGAAGTAGCAGAATTTTGGACTTAATTAATATGAAAATAACTTAAAAATTAAACTTCTATAATTCTTAGAAGATATGGTAGAATCCTTCCATACTTATCCTATTTTTTTTACAACGGTAGTAGACCGAACTTGGAAGACCAGTGCGTGATTTTATTAAATTTTTATTACTTTTCTCCTTATTTCTTTAATTTTTATAAAAATTATGTATCATTTACGTGGAAAAACGTTGAAAAAATTAAAACTGATTAGGTATTATGGAAACTCTTGTACAAATAAGTAATGTTATTTAAACTATTTATAGCACGCCGATGAATTTCTCGTATATAGAGAATTTCGTTTTTCCCCTTACCCTTTACAGATACCCCGTATTTACAGAACGGATCTACGCAGGGTCAGACTGGCCATATTATATAGATAACTATTAGTGGGGGGCCAGCCTTCGCGAGCCCCCTTTATAGTTTATTCATTATTCATTATTTATTCTTAACAATATTTGCTTTTGTATTGCATTATGGAATTTGCATTGCATTGGTTTACCTTGCATTAGGGTAGTTCCCTGATTTCTATACAGGGTGAGTCTTAAATAAGTGCAAATATGTTCAGAACTGGTAAATCTCGATAAAAGAAATAATATTTTCTCTTTACCGTTTTTTCAAATAAATTCAAAACAACCGAGTTATTTCACTTTTAAAATTTCCAATTTTTGGCTATAATTTTGAGAATCATTGGATTTTCTTTCTTGTAAATTTAATCTACTACTTATGTTACCATATTACAAACAAAGTATGTTTTCAAACTAAAAATTTAAAAAAAAATCAAATTTTTTTTTTAAAAATTCCAAATTTTCAAAAATAAATTTCGCGCAAAAAAACTCATAATCGTGTTTCTTGGGTCGAAATATACTACCCTAAAAATATTAGCACTTATTTAAGACTCACCCTGTATATAATAGGGAAAAATTGACCTGAAAAATTGAAAACGTAAGGCGAAAAAATACGCAAAAAAAACACAGGGGCCCCTCCTTACATTGCCACTCGGGCCCCTTTGGCCTAGTGCGACCCTGAATCGACGCGTACTGTACTAAAAAAACAATCGAGTAAGAATCTGTGTGTTTGCTTTAGCGTGATCGTAACGGAAATTACGGAGATAGCAGCATTTCGGTGGCTATTTCAGATCACTAGGAATTAGCAGATATTATTGAGTTATAATAAAAAATTTTCTTTAATGAGAAAAAATGTGTTTGCTTTCCCTACTTATAGAGTATTTTTTTCTCTTTCTAATGGTATAAAAGGACTTATTAACGTAAAAAATGGAGTTAGCAGGTTATCACGTTTCACTGACGATTTGCAATATCAATGATATACTTTTTTTAATCAACTACTGATTAACTGTTTTATGAACATCTAAAATTAAAAACTTTTGTTATAGCCGAAATAGCCCCAAATTATCCTCCACTAGCAAAACCGATGATTAAAACAATGCTCGCTACCGTAGTTGAACTCATCTAAAAAGTTTGTTTGACTGAAATAATAAATTATAATACAAGTTAGATCTTCTGAAGATATCAAAATATTTACTTTTTAATTTTTATTTTAGAATTTTCACAAATTATACTTCACACTTTTAGAATAATTAAATAATAATTTTTTTGTATACTCGCTATTTAAACCGTGTATTTGTATATATCGATTGTTTACGATATGCTCCGATGGTGACAGCACCGGCGGAGAATGCACCAAGCCTATAGAAGTTCAGCAGCTGTATTGTGAGATTTAAATTGCGCGTCATAATTTTTCAGGCCATCGGACACCATATTTTCGATATATCAATACAAAATTTTTTTACTTCTATCGTGGATTTTAATATACAGAAGAGTTCTGTCATATTTCGACATATTTTAGTCTAGAAACATATGTTTTACTTTAAATTACATAGTCTGATTTTCTTCCATTTTTACACTATTTTTTACTTCTACGTGAGATTTGTTTTGACCCCCTTCCCTCCTCTTGATTATCTCCCGATATTAATGGACACCCCCTAATTTGCTCTAAAACTTTTTTTCAAAACATCTATTAACTTTTCCATCATGTTTTCCCCAGGCCTTTTAAATCCGAAGAATTTTTCCACAGTCATCGTAGCTACACGTATCGAACGATTTTAATTTATTTTAAATTGCCACTTTTCCTCGTAAAGTACCCATACACGCGCCAATACTTATCGACAAAACGAACGACGAGAAAAAAAGCAGAAATTGAACAGTTGCAAGACTCACCTAATTGGCTTGTCAGAAACAGATTCCGCTCTTCTGTCTCGGCGTTCTATTCCAAAGATTTATTATTTGAAGTCAAAGTCTTTGTTACGGATCTGTAAGCTCGGAATTAGTCAAGGATTATTCCGACTGATTTTCATCAGTCGCTTCTGTGCGCTTTGTCTCCTGCACCTGATTTACTTTATGTCATCTTAATATGTTTGTCGTTCTGTTACGAACAATATGTTTTTTGTCTTCTTTTTTGTGTATAATTAAAAAAGAGGTATTTTGGATTTGAAAGATGTAAGTAATGGTTCGTTTATACTCTTTGAATAAAAAGATTAAAAAAGGACAACAAACAACAACAAACAACGCTTTAAGGTAAGCGCGCATTTGTTCGCACCGGACGCAACGGACGCATCGTACGAATCGCTATATATTTGTTATCATCGCATATTATATTCGGATTTTCTTCCCGCATTTTTATTTTAGTGCAATCCTCGAAACGGGCTAGTACGAAACTTCTGTTTTTTACGTTCGCTTCCCAAATGAGTAGTAGTTCTGATAAAGAATTATTTGCAATTGCATGTGCATTTGAACAGGAAGAGCAAAGGAACAAGAAAAAAAACGAATTTGGGTCCATAATTTAAATATAAAGAGGAAATTGTATGGAGAATTTCATTCTGCAACCTTGTTTGATGACTTGATAAGAGATGAAGCAAAATTTTTCCAATACTTTTAGATGACCTATGAAAAATTTAGAGACGACAATCAAATTCTGCAAGTCGATTCCTGTTTACATCGCGCATTGGATCGAATTTACGAGCGACGTTATCCGCACGCGTCGTATATACGGATTTAATTCTTTTCTAATTATTCTGAACGGATTTCCGTGTCTACGATGCGTCCGATACGTATGTGCGTTATCTCATTTAAAATGAGGCAAATAATAATTTTCGTCCGTTCCGTGTGTCCGATACGTCCATCCGATGCGAATAAATGCGCGCTTACCTTTATTGTGCAAAAAGCCAAAACAGCTTCATCGACAAACCACTCACAAAACAAACAAACGCACAAAAAAAATATACAAACAACAAAAAATACACAATACAAATCATACAATTCAAAAAAATTTAAGTCATTAAAATGACAAACAGAACATACATGGACAATTGCAGAACAGTAAGCAGTAAATAGATATAATTTTAAGAGTTATAAAATATTAAATACTTGACCTTTGACCAGTGTGTGAGATGATCAAAATTTTAAAATTCAAAATTGTTCATGATTAAACATCAACAAAAAAGTCGTTTACTGCATATAGGGCTCCCTCCAGTAAGTATGATTTCAGAGCTTTGCGAAATGCGGGAAAGAATGAAAGCGACTTGATATTCAAAGGCAGATGATACATTTTTTTGGCATTGTACAGTATTGAACGTTTAACTAGTTCTGAGCTCTGGATTGGCAGATAAAGATCATGCTCCGAAGTGGATAGTTATGAGACGGCCTTTCGGGAATAGCAGATATCTGCTTGCGGATTAAGCAAACGGATTCAAAAATGAATAAAAAAGGAAGAGTCAGTATTTTGAAATTTTTAAAGAAATTCTGGCTCTGAGTTCTACTGTCCAGTTCCGTCAGTAAATATCGAACTGCTCTCTTTTCAGGTTTGAAAATACGATCAAAATTGTTGCGCAGCAAGTACCCAAAAATGGAAGGACATAACGAAAATGTGACTCAAAAAGGGCATAATAGGCTATTCTAGAGATTGAGAAGTTAAGTTCCTTAGAAACTGATCTTAGCGCCAAACAGGCAGCGCTTAGTTCTTTGACAGAGCTTCGATGTGAAAGTCCCATTTTAACGAGTTGTCTACAACAAGTCCTAAAAATTTCACAGAGTCCACGGCGTCAATAGTGATGTTATTAAGTACAAAAGGTTTTATAGTACTTTTATATGACAAAATTTTAGTTTTTGATAGGTTGAGGCATAGGAGATTAGAATCGCACCAAGATTTAATGGTGCGTAAGTCACTGGATATAGTATTATATAGTGCCGTAACATCTGGGCCGCTCCAAGTACAACTAGTATCGTCCGCAAAGAGGCAGATTTTACCGCTAATGTCTAGATTTGCAATGTCGTTGATAAACACCAGCAACAAAATAGGGCCAAGTACTGAACCCTGAGGGACACCACATTCTATAGGCTTACAAGAAGACATAAACGTATCAATCCTCACAAGCTGCCTTCTGTTGTCAAGATATGACTTAAGCCATTCGACCAGCACTCCCCTGAATCCATAGTATTGCTATTTGTTAATTAAGATATTATGATTTACACAGTCGAAAGCCTTAGAGAAATCACAGAAAATTGTAGCTGTAGAGTGATGGTTATTCGGGCTAGAGTATACATTATTAAAAAGGTCGAACATAGCATCATTTGTGCAACTGTTACTTAGAAATCCAAATTGATAGGTAGTAAGTATTTTATATTTAAGGTAGAAAAGATAGAAACCTTTTTTTAACCAATCTTTCAATGATCTTAGATAATGTAGGCAGGAGTGCAATTGGGCGATAGTTCGAAGCTTCATCTTTATCTCCTCCTTTATGCAGAGGAATAATTATTGCTGTCTTAAGGCAGTTTGGAAAAACTCCTTTTTGGAATGACTCGTTAATTAAAGTAGTAAGATGGATTAATGTGCATTCAGAGAACATTTTGAGAGTAAGCCATATCAAAAAAAAAGAGCATATCAAAAATCTTACATCCAACGCGACGGGCTCCTAAAATGGCCGATTTAAATTCCGGTTTATCAGTGTCGTTCTAATTTTATTCAAAACGTTTAAAATATGATGTAGGGTAGACTCAATAATTTCTTGTTTTATTTGACGTTGTGAATAGAAGTTGATAGTTATTAAAATTGTGTAATAATTATTTATTAACACAAACATCCGATACGCTACTGAGCAGAATGTCAAATTGACATATCTAAATTGACATATCTAGACTGTTCTAGTGTGAGCAGTCGGAGCAATTATCAGTGCCGTTCTAATTTTATTCAAAACGTGTAAAATATGATGTAGGGTAGACTCAATAATTTCTTGTTTTATTTGACGTGAATAAAAGTTGATAGTTATTAAAATTGTGTAATATTTTTTTTATTAACAGAAACATCCGATACGCTACTGAGCAGATATGTCAAATTGACATATCTAAATTGACATATCTAGACTGTTCTAGTGTGAGCAGTTGGAGCCAGGGGGGTGACAGTGAAATAGGAAAATTGGACACAGTCATTAGTGTCATTCCTGTCATTCTCCTGACGACAAGTATGGCCGCCTAGACAAGGACAGCAATGTTTCTGTATAGTTTCTGTCTAACTATTGCCTAATTTCTAACTTCACAGTTTAGAATTGACAGATTTCAGTTTCAGAGACAACTTCAGATTTGTTCTAGAACAAATTAGAAAATATTCGACGCCATTTTAAAATTTTTAATTCACTCCGTTTAGTTTCGTTTTGAAAGTTCAATTTAATATTTCGGCTGAAATTTATAAATATAAAGGTAATAAAGTATATAAAATATATATTACATGAAGAATCCTGGAGAAAATAACGCTTCTGCAGTAGTAGGTATGTTCTATGAATATGAAAAATAGGTAGTAAATAAACACTGTTTTTACATTTTTAGATGCAAGAAAATGGTGTTATAATCTCTTTGATCAGCGATTTTTTTGAAAATGGAAACAATTTACAGCAAGGTAACATCATTTTTAACTATAGCCAACATTAGTTATCTCCAGTATGTGCGATTTATTGTCAATAAATCGGACTGATAATCTGATTATGTTAACCGACTAAAATTCTCTTTTTGCTTCTTTTTGATTTATAAGCCAGGTCTCTTTAGGAATAATGGACGCTTTTTTTAAACAGTATATTTATATTTTATACTTATTGATATTTTTACATTGTTAATTTTAGTATAAAAAATGTTGTTTTTCTGTTTTCAGGTTTTTGTATAAGGCTCACGTTTTCATGTTCCTGTCCCAGTTTTCTGTCCCTGATGGCTATGAATACGTGTATTTATTTACAGATTACTGTAAGTCATGCTTATACCTTACTAATTTACGTTAAAATTGCATATAATTAAGTAATTGCCGTAGAAATCATTCAATTCTTTATTTTTTATATTTATTTAGTCACGTTGTCTCGTATTTCAAATAAATATGTTTGAATAAAATTTTGTTTTGTTTTATTTATGATGAGAAAGAGTACAAAATACATTTAAACTAAAAGAGAGCCCGCCATTGAATAACCGGAAACGGAAATAAAAATGAAGCCATCATGTCAACCTGTCAATTGGAAAATTAGTTCTCCAGACGACAACGAA
The DNA here is from genome assembly GCF_002938485.1 of Sitophilus oryzae. Classification (NCBI taxonomy): domain Eukaryota; kingdom Metazoa; phylum Arthropoda; class Insecta; order Coleoptera; family Curculionidae; genus Sitophilus; species Sitophilus oryzae. The sequence continues at coordinate 775,468 of NW_022147080.1, forward strand.
GGCTTTCGGTGGCGTATCGTGTTTCCACGATTTAACACAGAGTTGACACTTCTTTCTAGTTAATTATTTTATGGTCGGAGCAAACACCTCTGAGGATGCTAGCCACTCATACTAGCGAAACGTTAGGAAGCAATTTTAACCGACGCGACGACGCGACGGCTTAATAACCCGAAAACCCAAATTTCTATACTGACATAATATACAAAATATCATGTAAATGTGATAAATTTTATATTGGTGAAACATCTAGATCCTTAAATGTTGGAATTAAAGAACAAAGATTATTTAAAGAAGGGCGATTTTCACAAATCTAATATTTTCATGGGACACAGGGTACAGAATAGATTTTAACAATGCAAAACTTATTATGAAAGAAGCGATAGCCTCTAAACGAAAAATAAAAGAACATAAGTAAAATTTAGATTCTTTTTTGGTTTTATCTCATTAAGTAATTGTTAGCAGGTAGTAATTATTAATTTTGAAGTTTAATTTGATGTAATGTCATTTTAACAGAACGTCAACAATTTTTATAGACTTATCTGTTAAAGAAAAACTAAAGTGTTCTTGAACAGTTGTATTTAGATTAGATTAGTTCTAAGGAACACTAAAGAACATCTGCATTTCTGCTTTCCTATTTTTATTTTCCTATTTTTCTGACTGTATTATTTGTTACCTTTATTACCGAAAATTACCAGTTTATTTTTCTAAAGATAATAAGTTCCCTTTCAGGGGATTTACTTAATTCTACAAAGTAAACTCTGAAAGAGGAATAAATAAAGATTTGCCCAAATTAGGCCGGCATTAGACCTAAGATGTTTAGGGTCTTCTCCTCTATGTAATTTTCTACCTTTCCTTTTAATAAAAAGTGTTTTCTTTGTGGAAGTTCTCTTTAAACGATCTTACCTTATTTGGTAACTAAATCGTTCTTAATCAAATATTTTCGGCAGTTGTATTTATTTTGGAGTTTGGCTTCTTATTATAATATAATAACTAGAATTTTAAATTTTAGAATGGTTTTTATTCATATATTTTTTATACGTGTATAGTTAACACAACCTAACCTAACTGAAGTAGCCGGTAATACCTTTTTTCTTTTTTCGCCCATCAAAATATTGGCAAAAAACATCTTCTAACAATTCACTCTCAGTTGAAGATAATTCAGAATGTGAATATTCTGCTTTGCTCTTTATTTGGATTTGAACTGTTTGCTGCTTCTTCACTCTTTGTAACTGACTCAGGATAAATTTTCTTATCCCATAAGTTAATTCTATATTTTTTACTTCTACCTCAACATTAACTGTAGTAGCTTCTTCTAATTTTGGCACTTGTACAGGCCCTTCTAAAACCTTTTTAGCCTCCTTTTCTTCGAACTTCTTTAACTTCCTCTATAATTTTTAAAATTGATGTTTAGGTAAAAAACAACGAAAATATTATTATTTACCTCCGGATATGTCGCTCTTGTGACTCTTTCCACTTCCCACAAATGTTCCTATCTAGTTTTAGAGAAATGCCCATTTTGCATCTCCAACTGAATATAGCATAAAAGTGATTCTAATTTGCTTAGTTCTTCCTCAATAATAAGGGAGTTGTCTGGAAGAGCACTTTCCGATTCTAAAGGGAGATACTTGATTATAGCTACATTTGCAAATAAAACTTCTTCATGTAGAATTAGTTCTTGTAGAAGTCTTGAAGAAATATGAAATATGAAATGTATAATTAAGAGATTGTGATAAAGCCTGCCTGTTCATTTTATTAATATGCTCCTATAAATAGTAGAATATATTTTTCTTAGAAGTTAAATATATTACTTTTTTAACCTTAAGGGTCACATTATGCAGATGTACTATAACCCAGCCCAGTAGAAGACGATTTAAGTTTAGTAAAAAAAGTCTTGCATAAGACACCCACAGTTGGGTAGTGCCGGATTCCTACCGGCTAAAAAAACCAGCAGAGAAAACAGTATTCCGTATTACCTTCATTTCCTCTATAGGTTTTTTCCACATGCCAAATTTGAATAACTTTGGATAAGTTGGATAAGCCGATTTTAACTAATTTAAGAAAAAATGCAATTATTTAAATTAAAACTGAACAGGTAACAATACAAAACCAGACAAATGTCAATATAACGTATGATTGAATAAAAACGGCGTCAGTGATGGCTATGAAATGAAGATCGCTGTCATTTTATATGTAAAATTATATGGGAAATGCCATCGATCGTCATTTCCAAGCCAACTGGACGCCATTTTTTTTCGATCATACGGTACTATAAGTCCTCAATCCTTGATTTTGTCAATTTGTTTACGCTAGTACGTTATAGTACCTATAGTTAGTATTTTTTGTAATTAAAAAAAAATAAAATTGACATTAAAAATATATATAAAATCACATAATAAATACTAGGGGATATGTCGGTCTTTGAGTAACGCGATTTTGGAGCGGTATTTTTTTGTAACGTCGTGTGGCGCTTCACAACGAACCTATTATCACAACCTATTACTGGAGAATGACGATCATAATAACGACAAAACTAAAAATTATTAATAATTTGAAAATAAATTATTTATAATCGCTTTTGGAATTAGCTTGAACCGCAGTACCCGCATAGCGCCATGTTTCGCTCCAGCCGTCGCGCTCCTAGGATCGCGATTTCATCGGTCGCGAGCAGTAGTAACTGGAACTGGAACTGGTAAGTACGTAGCGTCGCGCAATCTTGACAGCTTCGTCTGTCGCGAAGATATATAACTGGTAACGACCTACACCGCGACGTATTCCGCTACAGAGCCAGTGGTCGCGCGAATAATGGAGCGCTCGTAGGGACGAGTTTTCGTCGGTCGCGAACAGTAGTAACTGGAACTGGTAAGTACCTAGCGTCGCGCTTTGATCAGTCGCTGTTGGCGTTGATGCACCCGTTACAAACCTCTCGACTTTCGAGATCGCAATTTTTGGTTTGTTGTCTAAGTACTAGGCATTTTTGATTGATAATGGTATATTACAGTTGAGGGTTGGAACCTTTGGTGTTACACAGCAAAATAAAAACACTAAATCACCGCAATACACCAAAACATTTTTACTTTTACACTGGACGCGCGTTTCTCTAACCATGTTAGCATCATCAGCAGATGATATAAACTAAAGTTAGTTTTATAATCATCTGCTGATGATGCTAACATGGTTAGCGAAACTATATAGTATTGTGGTGATTTAGTGTTTTTATTTTGCTGATAATGGTACATTAGATAGTTGGCTGAAGAAAAGATGACCAATAAAAAGTATTAAATATAAATAAATTATATTAGTTATTTTAAAAATTAAAAACTAACATAACTAAATTCTTCTAGCCATCTGCATGTTGTTTATTGTTTACAAATTTGGGGGGTTTATGAATTGTTATTGTTTATGAATTTGCATGGACGCAGAAATAACGGTAGGGAGACGAATATATAAGCCGGAGCCTCGATTACAAAATCGCGTTATTTTGTCGCGGTCTGGAACGGTCGCTATTGTAACGTGACTAATATGGAAGTGGTATTTCCATCACTAATAAATACACATTAATATTAAACTCGCGGATTTATTTGGTCCGACCAATCAAATTACTCCGTACCCTTTTAAGAAAACAAAGGAAAAACGAAGAAATAAAAAATTTCAACGTAAATATCTCGAACAAAACAGTCTCGGAATATAATTCGAATTTTCCTGGCGAACTAAGGCCGTGTAAGCCTTTTTTACGGGCTCGGCATATAAAGTAAACAGGCAGAAGCGGAAAGGGATAGAATTATTTGAATAATTTTTTTCTTGGGCCGCAATTTTATCAAGCCCGGCACGTCCCGGCTTCTTTGCTATGAGGAGGAAATTCGAAAGAGCCCTTTATATTGCCACTACGGCACAGTGTTCGCATAAAGGATAATTTTTTACTTGCGTTAGACGGTAATCCGCGGCTTTCCCGTGTGGTGACAGACATTTATATCGACCGAATATTAAACGGATAAGATTTAGTATTTGGAGATCGAGAGTGTAAGGAGATTTTTTTAATTTATTTTACAACTAGGGATGGAAATGATACATATCGATGTTTATGACAATTTAATAGACAAGAATCAGATCGAGAAAGTGAACAGGTTCAAGTATCTGGGAACCACGCTGAACGACGTATACTCCGTTTTTTTTCTCAGGTAAGATTTCGACAGACGATGACAGAAGAAAAGCAGATGACGTCGAATCTATTTTCCAATCTATTTATTTTACTATAAAAAGTTTCTAATAATTTTTAAATTAACTATGGATGGGTTTAAATATAAATCCGTCATACGTCGTCTCTTGTTGTTTTTAACCAATTTTATTGGTTTATTTCAAAAATGACAGAAGGTATTTCAATTTTATTGGTTTGACGGAACGATGAACGACAAACGGACGCCGATGCGTATGAACTCGCCTTTAAATTTTTGACGCTTGTCAAAGTCTTGCAAAAGCCAAATTATAGGTTATAATTTTGTGTCAACTTTTGTCAAATACCCTGCGTTTTGGAAGATAATGCATTTTGATTCGTGTTATTACGTGTGTTTTGTGTCTTTTGAAGTCAAATAAAGGAAAAATCGACTGAAAATTAACTGTAGACCTAGAGCACAGAAAGTCTTATACACCAATAAAGTTACCGTCAATAAAGTTCGTATACCATCTCGTCGTAGATAAGTGCATCTCGAATATGGTAGAAGGACCATACGTGACCATACTAAACACATACTAAAAACTGGAGTAGCTGTAAAATATCGACATCACACGATAGGTAAATTATGTATTTTAGTACTGCAGAAAAATAATGTCAAAAGGTGCTGGTTTAAAAAAATTAAGATTAAAGTTAATTAATCAGCCATTAAGGTATAAAATTTGGTAAGTGTTATTATTAATAAAATAGTTTGTTTTGTTTATGTTGTTTTATTTATTCCTGTGGAATATTACAAATTTGTATTTGTATATAAGTTATATTTATAAATATAATCATAAATGCGGGAAGTTTCATAAAGCTTGAAAGTAAGAAATAGTTCTTTTTTTCTATTTTTTTTAGTATATGTGGTGTCTTGTTCGTGTTTGTTTTGTATTAACACATACCGTTTTTTATTAAATAAAATAACTCGATTACATTTTTTCACTTTTATACATTTTTTTTTTCACAATATTTTAAAGTAATCACTTGTCAGTCAAATTTTAAATATAATAATTTCCTGCTATGCGTTCCAGTTGTACCAACTTATTTCTTTGTAAAATAAAATAAACTACTTTGAAATTAAAATGACAGACACATCTATCACTGTCAAGAATCTTCTTGTTGGACAGAATATATATTTTTTTATCTCCTCAGATGGATAATTTTTAAGTAGTTTGATAAAAAAGGTAGATAGTAGTACCATAGAGTACATCATAGGATGTTATTTTATTTTTATTTATTTACGCAAACTTAAAAATTGTTAAGTATATAGACAATTAAATTTATAAAGAAAAACAGATTATCTTATTCATATACATATATATTTCGAGACTAACAAAAAAAGTGAAAGAATAATTAGGTTTATACCGGGTGCGTCTCAAAAGTGTCTCACCCCTATAACTTTTTTATTTTTTTCAGATAAAATAACGAGATTTGGTATGTTAGTGTATGACATAAATTAGGATTGATTGACGTTTTCAATTGTTTTCTGCCACTTCTTATTTCACCGGAAATGGCTACAACTTTTAATTTTTAAATGACACCCTCAGTATGTTTTTAGTGTCTTGTCCTGGCCGGTTAAAATATGGCAAAATCGTATTTGGCTATATTTTTATTTTTTATAATATGGCCTCGGTATTTAAAAAATACCGAAGGTGCCATTTAAAAATCAAAAGTTGTAGTCATTTCCGGTAAAATAAAAAGTGACAAAAAACAATTGAATGCGTCAATCAATCCTAATTTATGTCACATGCTAAATATCAAATCTCGTTTTTTTATCTGAAAAAATAAAAAAGTTATAGGAGTGAGCCACTTTTGAGACGCATCTGGTATATTAAATTGATGAGTCGGTCTCTTAATAAAGAAGTTCATATATTAATTTAACTTAATAGTGTGAAATCATCAGATTGTTGAAGAGCTGTGAATATATATTTTTAGATTGAAAGTAAGGCAAGTGACGATAAACGTTTATTTTTCATGGAATTTCTACTGTAAATTTTAATGAATTTCAAACATGAAAATGTCTCTCAACCGAATTACTTGTAAATGGTGTAGTAACAATCAAAACAAACAATTTGAAAGCCTCTGGAAATATATTTCCAAGATTATTCTCCTTAAATTATTTTATAATCGAAATTACCGTATTAATACCTGCAATTTATTCATTAATTTATGTTGGTCAAAAACACTGCGGTAAAAGTTTCTTAAATCAGATATGAAATGCGTTGCAAATTGTTTATAGGATTTTTTAAATTTCTGTGAATCGGTAAGAGATAAATAAAAATAATTGAGACATATCTGCAAATTGATTGAATTGAACAATGAGTTTGACAGAGACAGAAGACTGCCGTACGTCGTGCATCGACTTTAACATTCGATGTAGAAATCGCCGAACAAAGGCGTTTGCAATACACTCCAACGGTCAAAATTATTTTGTTTTCTTGCAGCGGCGCAGTCAGCGTACGCCAGCGGTAATGAATATTTTAACATACAAGACCACAAATATTAAATTAAAACTGATTATGTCAACACACTTCCGTGTATTAATAGCATTTTATGTATTGGCAACATTAATAGTAAATAATGTAATGTAATAAACCGCTTAAATTCTGACAAAATTTTAGGGTAAGCGCCGCCTACTGGCATGTATCTGCATCACAGTTGCCATGAGAACATGTCCAACAGCAGCAATGGAGGTGATTCTAGACCTAACACCACTGCACATTGTCGTTGGTAGTTATGCCAATGCGACAATGATTAGAATGGTCACTGACGGAAACAGTACTGCGAGAATTTTCAGGTCGGGGGCTTGGAACACCTTCAAAAAGAAAATTCCACTTCTCCAACTCCCAGTGGATGACATACCAAGAATTTACAACTTTGAGAAACACCTCACTGTAGTATTGAGTAATAAAAACGATTGGGAAGAAAGAAACGCTTACTCAGCATATAAAAGACCATACCATCACGTGGTATACTGATGCTTCCAAAACCAAAGCAGGGACAGGGATACAAGGACAGGGTATTTGGGCCAAAAACTGAATACTCCGAACCAATGGGCATCTACCCCAGTATCCTTCAGGCAGAAATTTGCGCTATCGAAAGATGCGTACAATTTATCTTAGATAGGAACTATCGAAAACAGGAAATTGCCATCCTGTCCGATAGTCAAGCAGCACTTAACGCGATCAACTCAGTAGCCATCAATTCGAAGTTGGTCAAAGAATGCCTAGGGAAGCTCAACAAATTAGGCAAAGAAAATAAAGTCCTCCTACTCTGGGTGCCTGCTCACCAAGGGATAGAAGGCAATGAAAAAGCAAATGATCTAGCTAGAAAAGGAGCGAACACTCCACTAACTGAACCAGAACCGTTCTGTTTTCCAAACGGGAACCAACTGAAAGCGGAACTGAAGAATCTGGAAGACTCCATCCGTAACTTGGAATGGGTGTCGTCCAACGGTCTGACACTCGAAAACTCGACCGAGAAAAATCAAAGGTTTTCCTTGATTTAAGTAAAAACAATCTTCGGATTGTCACGGGGTTTCTAACAGGACACTGTCTCCTCAACGAACACCTCAGTAGGCTGAAACTGAGAAACAACGGCGAATGCAGATTTTGTGGGGAAAATGAGGAAACACCAGAACACCTTATCACTGAGTGCGCCGAGACGACGACCATTCGTGCCATGAACCTTGGTACGTCTGATATCGAGGATGGAGAGCTGGCCTCTGTGGAGCCGTCTCAGATACTGGGAGCTTAAAAATGTTTACTAGCTGACCTTGCATCGTCGAACATTGTTCTTGTTAGAACCTCTGTTAGTGCGAAGTGAGGGTACAAGATATCTTAATAGCCGTAAAAAAACTCATCGCAAGCGGTAGTAATGGCCCTTTATATCCCTTAAGCGCTGTTAACAGGGCTTTCAGATGGAGCGGACCGTACGTACGATTTTTTTCAATATAGCTCATCTGGACGGAGCAAACGCGACCCATGTTAAATCGTTCATATAAACTCATAGTACTTGCTCGAAGTCGTGAACGCTCCGTCGCAGACGGTCCGCTCCATCTGAAAGCGCTGTTAGAAGGAGAATTTTGTTGATGTAAATAATAACTGTTTATATATTTATAATTATTTTTTAAACAAAAGTTCTTTCCTAAAATATTTTGATTAAAAGAAAATGTATAAAAGTGCCGGTCAAGCTTAATCACGCGACTAAAAGTTTATTTGGTATCAACTGTAGGGAAACAGTGCCAGTTTTAATTGAAAAATTCGATAAAACGGGTCATATTTTTTTAAAGCGACTAACTAAACTTGGCTAATTAACGGGTTATAACCGGCCTTTGAGACAAAGTTTCCTCTTATGCAGATATTCTAATCCGGCGTGGCACCGTCGTCTCGTGTATTTTATTGGCCCTCAAAGCTTTGCGCTTTTATCCTGCCATACGCCAGCTTAATCTCCAATAAGAGGCTTTTATTTCGAAGTAAACCTATTAAGCTTGATTAAAAAGGCTTTGGCGAACCGAGGGTCCCTGTGTTTTAGTTTCCCGCGCTCTGCAGTAGAATAAAATTGTAAGCATGCGGCACAAACTAATAATCGACAAAGTTTGTGACATTTTAGTTCTGCCGTTCTAACATTCTCTTAAGTTTGTAGAATGGGTATTAACCGTATATTTAAAATTGCTTTTATACCTTACAATAAAGAATTTACAGTAGTTTCTATAGTCAATACGATAGTTATTGAAATAAAACAGTTTCTAAGACTTTTGTTACCTTTGCTTGGTTTCTGTCTAACTTGGTCTAACTATAGTCTTCCAACAATAAAATCCTTGACAGTGATAGATGTGTCTGTCTATTTAATTTGAAAGTAATTTATTTTATTTTACAGAGAAATAAGTTGGTACTTTTATATAGTAAACGCCACGAATGTTTGGGAGTGATTCATCACTTGATGAAGTTAGAATGGACACACGCGCTATCATTTTTACATTAAAAACGTAAATTTTTGCCGCAGACGTAGGTTTTTAAAGGCCTGGTCTAATCATCTGCCTGCGCTCCTCCTACTTATTCTAAAATGTTAGCGTGTTATACTGTTTGTTACTCTTAAATTAAGATTCATCTCATAAATCCATCACAATCTGGCAGCGCTGTCGCCATCGTTTGTCACTCAAAGTTAATCACGTGCATCGGAAATTAATTAAGGGTTGTTTCAGCCTTAAGGGTGGTTTCAGCCCCTTAGAATTCGAGTTTCGAAAAATCCCTTCTTATCGAACCTCTATCCGTTTTCCAAAAATCAGCTTTTTACGTAGCGCTTTAAGCAGGATCGTAATTAATCAATGACCAGATTTTTCGAAACACCCTGTATACATTTTTAAACAATCTTAAAATATGTAAAAAAACAAAATAAAATATACGGGTTTAAGCGTTTTTTTGGAAACTAGACCTTTTTTTATATAAAAAATATTGTAATATTTGAGGGGTGGTTTGACCCCCTCAAATATTACAATATTTTGGATTTTTCGAAACTCGAATTCTAATGGGCTGAAACCACCCCTCAAATATTAGAATATTTTTTATTTAAAAACCGGTGAGTTTTTCGTAAAAACTCTTAAACATGTACATTTTATTTTATTGTTTTACATATTTTAAGACTTTTTAAATTTATACTGGGTGTTTCATAAAATATGACCATTGAGTAATCACGATTAGGCTTAAACTGCTTGACGTTTAAAGCTGATTTTTGGCAAACGGATTGACTGTGGGGTGTGAGGTTCGATAAGGAGGGGTTTCTTGAATCTCAAATTCCAAGAGGGTGAAAACGCCCCTCAAATATTACAATATTTGCTATTTAAAAAACGGCGAGTCTTTCGGGAAAACGCTTGGACACGCATAATTTATTTTGTTTTTTTTATATATTTTGAATTTTTTAAAAAAATCATACAGGGTGTTTCAAAAAGTTGGGTAATTGATTAACCACGATTCTGCTTAAACTGCTTGACGTAAAAAGCTTATTTTTGGCAAATGGATTTTTCGAAAGTCAAATTCCAACGAAACCCCTCAAATATTACCAAGTTATATAATAATAGCGCCATATTGGTTTTTTTTTTGATGCTGACATAAATGTGAGAAAATTTTATCCAGTTTGTATGTTAATTGAAATTCTTACTTTGCTTTATCATTACCATTACAAATGATTAATTCGACGCGAACGAAGTCGCGGGTACACTTTAGTATTATATATTTCTCCAACTACTTTTCAAAACTTATGACAAACAACTACTTATGACAAAATCACTTATAGATATTTTGTACAGTTATTTTTTTAAATATATTTAAATTTTAATACAGTAATTTCTGACTGAATAAATTTTATTCGTGTTTTTATTATGAATAGCATCAAAACACTATTTTTTTTAATTTTGTTGCAAATGGAGTGGAGAGCTTACTAATTGGAAACAGATCAAAACAATAATGCATTAAAGTCACATCAAAAATCCATCAAATTTTATTTTTTTGTTAAAGTTTTGTATTATCCAGTATATTATTGTTGGAAACTTTTATTGTAGCATTAAAGTAATATTTGTAACATATCCGAAGGTAAATAAATAAATTAAATTTTTATGAATAAAATTTTTATTGGATTCACATTTTTGGTTTTCATTTTTATAAAATTTTACACTACTAACTTATTGTCCAGTGGTTAGACTACATACGAGTAATTTTTTTGTATTTTTTTGTTTAAAAAAGTGTTATCTTTTTGTGTTTAAAAAGTGTTTTTGTGTATTGAGGTGAATTAGTTTTATTTTGCTGTTGTAACACCTAAGGTTCCAACCCCCAACTGTAATCTTTCTGTGTTGCTTTGTTGTCTACAAATTTTCAAATCCTCTACAAACAACTTTCTTGTGTTGACATCACACAAAAATTTTCTCTTACCTTTATAAAAATATCTGACAATGTCTAATTACAGATTTTTTTTGTAAAAAACACTTAAAATGAAAGTTAACTTGTAAACAAAGCAAAAATTCCTAGACCATAACATAACACATATAACATATAAATCATCTTTGTTAAACTTTTTAATAAACAATTGGCAACCTATGGCAATCGCAAAACAACTTTGAGTGACAAACGATGGCGACAGCGCTGCCAGATTGTGATGGATTTATGAGATGAATCTTAATTTAAGAGTAACAAACAGTATAACACGCTAACATTTTAGAATAAGTAGGAGGAGCGCAGGCAGATGATTAGACCGGGCCTTTAAAAACCTACGTCTGCGGCAAAAATTTAAGTTTTTAATGTAAAAATGATAGCGCGTGTGTCCATTCTAACTTCATCAAGTGATGAATCACTCCCAAACATTCGTGGCGTTTACTATATAAAAGTACCAACTTATTTCTCTGTAAAATAAAATAAATTACTTTGAAATTAAAATGACAGACACATCTATCACTGTCAAGGATTTTATTGTTGGAAGACTATAGTTAGACCAAATTAGACAGAAACCAAGCAAAGGTAACAAAAGTCTTAGAAACTGTTTTATTTTAATAACTATCGTATTGACTATAGAAACTACTGTAAATTCTTTATTGTAAGGTATAAAAGCAATTTTAAATATACGGTTAATACCCATTCTACAAACTTAAGAGAATGTTAGAACGGCAGAACTAAAATGTCACAAACTTTGTCGATTATTAGTTTGTGCCGCATGCTTACAATTTTATTCTACTGCAGAGCGCGGGATACTAAAACACAGGGACCCCCGGTTCGCCAAAGCCTTTTTAATCAAGCTTAATAGGTTTACTTCGAAATAAAAGCCTCTTATTGGAGATTAAGCTGGCGTATGGCAGGATAAAAGCGCAAAGCTTTGAGGGCCAATAAAATACACGAGACGACGGTGCCACGCCGGATTAGAATATCTGCATAAGAGGAAACTTTGTCTCAAAGGCCGGTTATAACCCGTTAATTAGCCAAGTTTAGTTAGTCGCTTTAAAAAAATATGACCCGTTTTATCGAATTTTTCAATTAAAACTGGCACTGTTTCCCTACAGTTGATACCAAATAAACTTTTAGTCGCGTGATTAAGCTTGACCGGCACTTTTATACATTTTCTTTTAATCAAAATATTTTAGGAAAGAACTTTTGTTTAAAAAATAATTATAAATATATAAACAGTTATTATTTACATCAACAAAATTCTCCTTCTAACAGCGCTTTCAGATGGAGCGGACCGTCTGCGACGGAGCGTTCACGACTTCGAGCAAGTACTATGAGTTTATATGAACGATTTAACATGGGTCGCGTTTGCTCCGTCCAGATGAGCTATATTGAAAAAAATCGTACGTACGGTCCGCTCCATCTGAAAGCCCTGTTAACAGCGCTTAAGGGATATAAAGGGCCATTACTACCGCTTGCGATGAGTTTTTTTACGGCTATTAAGATATCTTGTACCCTCACTTCGCACTAACAGAGGTTCTAACAAGAACAATGTTCGACGATGCAAGGTCAGCTAGTAAACATTTTTAAGCTCCCAGTATCTGAGACGGCTCCACAGAGGCCAGCTCTCCATCCTCGACATCAGACGTACCAAGGTTCATGGCACGAATGGTCGTCGTCTCGGCGCACTCAGTGATAAGGTGTTCTGGTGTTTCCTCATTTTCCCCACAAAATCTGCATTCGCCGTTGTTTCTCAGTTTCAGCCTACTGAGGTGTTCGTTGAGGAGACAGTGTCCTGTTAGAAACCCCGTGACAATCCGAAGATTGTTTTTACTTAAATCAAGGAAAACCTTTGATTTTTCTCGGTCATAAGTTCTGAGGAACTTTTTCGAGTGTCTTAGACCGTTGGAGGACACCCATTCCAAGTTACGGATGGAGTCTTCCAGATTCTTCAGTTCCGCTTTCAGTTGGTTCCCGTTTGGAAAACAGAACGGTTCTGGTTCAGTTAGCGGAGTGTTCGCTCCTTCTCTAGCTAGATCATTTGCTTTTTCATTGCCTTCTATCCCTTGGTGAGCAGGCACCCAGAGTAGGAGGACTTTATTTTCTTTGCCTAATTTGTTGAGCTTCCCTAGGCATTCTTTGACCAACTTCGAATTGATGGCTACTGAGTTGATCGCGTTAAGTGCTGCTTGACTATCGGATAGGATGGCAATTTCCTGTTTTCGATAGTTCCTATCTAAGATAAATTGTACGCATCTTTCGATAGCGCAAATTTCTGCCTGAAGGATACTGGGGTAGATGCCCATTGGTTCGGAGTATTCAGTTTTTGGCCCAAATACCCTGTCCTTGTATCCCTGTCCCTGCTTTGGTTTTGGAAGCATCAGTATACCACGTGATGGTATGGTCTTTTATATGCTGAGTAAGCGTTTCTTTCTTCCCAATCGTTTTATTACTCAATACTACAGTGAGGTGTTTCTCAAAGTTGTAAATTCTTGGTATGTCATCCACTGGGAGTTGGAGAAGTGGAATTTTCTTTTTGAAGGTGTTCCAAGCCCCCCGACCTGAAAATTCTCGCCAGTACTGTTTCCGTCAGTGACCATTCTAATCATTGTCGCATTGGCATAACTACCAACGACAATGTGCAGTGGTGTTAGGTCTAGAATCACCTCCATTGCTGCTGTTGGACATGTTCTCATGGCAACTGTGATGCAGATACATGCCAGTAGGCGGCGCTTACCCTAAAATTTTGTCAGAATTTAAGCGGTTTATTACATTACATTATTTACTATTAATGTTGCCAATACATAAAATGCTATTAATACACGGAAGTGTGTTGACATAATCAGTTTTAATTTAATATTTGTGGTCTTGTATGTTAAAATATTCATTACCGCTGGCGTACGCTGACTGCGCCGCTGCAAAGAAAACAAAATAATTTTGACCGTTGGAGTGTATTGCAAACGCCTTTGTTCGGCGATTTCTACATCGAATGTTAAAGTCGATGCACGACGTACGGCAGTCTTCTGTCTCTGTCAAACTCATTGTTCAATTCAATCAATTTGCAGATATGTCTCAATTATTTTTATTTATCTCTTACCGATTCACAGAAATTTAAAAATCCCTATAAACAATTTGCAACGCATTTCATATCTGATTTAAGAAACTTTTACCGCAGTGTTTTTGACCAACATAAATTAATGAATAAATTGCAGGTATTAATACGGTAATTTCGATTATAAAATAATTTAAGGAGAATAATCTTGGAAATATATTTCCAGAGGCTTTCAAATTGTTTGTTTTGATTGTTACTACACCATTTACAAGTAATTCGGTTGAGAGACATTTTCATGTTTGAAATTCATTAAAATTTACAGTAGAAATTCCATGAAAAATAAACGTTTATCGTCACTTGCCTTACTTTCAATCTAAAAATATATATTCACAGCTCTTCAACAATCTGATGATTTCACACTATTAAGTTAAATTAATATATGAACTTCTTTATTAAGAGACCGACTCATCAATTTAATATACCAGATGCGTCTCAAAAGTGGCTCACTCCTATAACTTTTTTATTTTTTCAGATAAAAAAACGAGATTTGATATTTAGCATGTGACATAAATTAGGATTGATTGACGCATTCAATTGTTTTTTGTCACTTTTTATTTCACCGGAAATGACTACAACTTTTGATTTTTAAATGGCACCTTCGGTATTTTTTAAATACCGAGGCCATATTATAAAAAATAAAAATATGGCCAAATACGATTTTGCCATATTTTAACCGACCAGGACAAGACACTAAAAACATACTGAAGGTGTTATTAAAAAATTAAAAGCTGTAGCCATTTCCGGTAAAATAAGAAGTGGCAGAAAACAATTGAATACGTCAATCAATCCTAATTTATGTCATATACGAACATACCAAATCTCGTTATTTTATCTGAAAAAAATAAAAAAGTTATAGGGGTGAGCCACTTTTGAGACGCATCCGGTATAAACATAATTATTCTTTCACTTTTTTGTTAGTCTCGAAATATATATGTATATGAATAAGATAATCTGTACATCATATGATGTACTCCATGGTACCTACTACTATCTACCTTTTTTATCAAACTACTTAAAAATTATCCATCTGAGGAGATAAAAAAATATATATAGTCTGTCCAACGAGAAGATCCTTGACAGTGATAGATGTGTCTGTCATTTTAATTTCAAAGTAGTTTATTTTATTTTACAAAGAAATAAGTTGGTACAACTGGAACGCATAGCAGGAAATTAATATATTTAAAATTTGACTGACAAGTGATTACTTTAAAATATTCTGAAAAAAAAACTGTATAAAAGTGAAAAAATCTAATCGAGTTATTTTATTTAATAAAAAACGGTATGTGTTAATACAAAACAAACACGAACAAGACACCACATATATTAAAAAAAATAGAAAAAAGAACTATTTCTTACTTTCAAGCTTTATGAAACTTCCCGCATTTATGATTATATTTATAAATATAACTTATATACAAATACAAATTTGCAATATTCCACAGGAATAAATAAAACAACATAAATAAAACAAACTATTTTATTAATAATAACACTTACCAAATTTTATACCTTAATGGCTGATTAATTAACTTTAATCTTAATTTTTTTAAACCAGTACCTTTTGACATTATTTTTCTGCAGTACTAAAATACATAATTTACCTATCGTGTGATGTCGATATTTTACAGCTACTCCAGTTTTTAGTATGTGTTTAGTATGGTCACGTATGGTCCTTCTACCATATTCGAGATGCACTTATCTACGACGAGATGGTATACGAACTTTATTGACGGTAACTTTATTGGTGTATAAGACTTTCTGTGCTCTAGGTCTACAGTTAATTTTCAGTCGATTTTTCCTTCATTTGACTTCAAAAGACACAAAACACACGTAATAACACGAATCAAAATGCATGATGATTGTCAACTTTTGTCAAATACTCTGCGTTTTCCAAAAGGCAGAGTATTTGACAAAAGTTGACACAAAATTATAACCTATAATTTGGCTTTTGCAAGACTTTGACAAGCGTCAAAAATCTAAAGGCGAGTTCATACGCATCGGCGTCCGTTTGTCGTTCATCGTTCCGTCAAACCAATAAAATTGAAATACCTTCTGTCATTTTTGAAATAAACCAATAAAATTGGTTAAAAACACCAAGAGACGACGTATGACGGATTTATATTTAAACCCATCCATAGTTAACTTAAAATTATTAGAAACTTTTTTTTTAGTAAAAATAAATAGATTGGAAAATAGATTGGTACGGGACGTCATCTGCTTTTTTCTTCTGTCATCGTCGAAATCTTTACCTGAGAAAAAAACGGAGCATACGTCGTTCAGCGTCCAACTATCTAATGTACCATTATCAGCAAAATAAAAACACTAAATCACCACAATACTATATAGTTTCGCTAACCATGTTAGCATCATCAGCAGATGATTATAAAACTAACTTTAGTTTATATCATCTGCTGATGATGCTAACATGGTTAGAGAAACGCGCGTCCAGTGTAAAAGTAAAAACGTTTTGGTGTATTACGGTGATTTAGTGTTTTTATTTTGCTGTGTAACACCAAAGGTTCCAACCCTCAACTGTAATATACCATTATCAATCAAAAATGCCTAGTACTTAGACAACAAACCAAAAATCGCGATCTCGAAAGTCGAGAGGTTTGTAACGGGTGCATCAACGCCAACAGCGACTGATCAAAGCGCGACGCTAGGTACTTACCAGTTCCAGTTACTACTGTTCGCGACCGACGAAAACTCGTCCCTACGAGCGCTCCATTAGTCGCGCGACCACTGGCTCTGTAGCGGAATACGTCGCGGTGTAGGTCGTTACCAGTTACATATCTTCGCGACAGACGAAGCTGTCAAGATTGCGCGACGCTACGTACTTACCAGTTCCAGTTACTACTGCTCGCGACCGATGAAATCGCGATCCTAGGAGCGCGACGGCTGGAGCGAAACATGGCGCTATGCGGTTACTGCGGTTCAAGCTTAATCCAAAAGCGATTATAAATAATTTATTTGCAAATTATTAATAATTTTTAGTTTTGTCGTTATTATGATCGTCATTCTCCAGTAATAGGTTCCTGATAATAGGTTCGTTGTGAAGCGCCACACGACGTTACAAACAAATACCGCTCCAAAATCGCGTTACTCAAATACCGACATATCCCCTAGTATTTATTATGTGATTTTATATATATGTTTAATGTCAATTTTATTTTTTTTTAATTACAAAACATACTAACTATAGGTACTATAACGTACTAGCGTAAACAAATTGACAAAATCAAAGATTGAGGGCTTATAGTACCGTATGATCGAAAAAAAATGGCGTCCAGTTGGCTTGGAAATGACGATCGATGGCATTTCCCATATAATTTTACATATAAAATGACAGCGAAGTAGGTATGGGGGCACTTGAGCCCAAGGTCAACCCCCATTTTCTCCCTAAATTTAGGGAATTTTTTCGTCCATAGCGACCCACCCTATGTAAATCTTATAACATGGGTTATATGTAATTTCCCTAAATCTTCTGATTTTTAGATTTGGCAACGTCGCATTTCATTATACATCCGGCAACGCTGTACGTAGTCGCCGACCGCCATCTAGCGCCTAACTCCGGAACTACCGCGCGCCACCTATCGGGTAGCTCAAAGAAGGTAACTGTAATTTGGGCTCCATTGTTCTTCATCGGTTTAAAGCTGTCTCAAAGGTATAGACCGTAGGTACAATTAAATAACGACTATGTCAAATATCCTAGCTATTATTTAATTGTACTCCCGCGCCTTATACCTATTAACCACAGGTGTAAGAATATACCAAAAATGTATTATTAACTAATTATGCATTAACAATGGTGTTTATTAAAAAAACAAAACAGTAGTAATTAAACTATTTATGATACGATTTCCTATAAAAAATAGAGATTAAAGGAAAAAGTTTTCATTTAAATCAGGTAAACAACCGCTGGTCATCTGTCATCGACTTCGGCAAACATCGGTTATTTTCGTGTAACTTTAAAATATTTACACAACGGTCATATTGGGGTGTGGTCTTTCCTATACCATGTACCTTATCCCAACAGAAAAATATCATCACTTAAAATGAAAAATACGCTATAATAATAATTTACTATGGAATAAAATTAATTTAAGCTTGAACCATTAAAACTTATAGATGGAATAAAAATAATAACTAAAATATGTTTTCTATAAACACCCATATACCATCACGCTATAGGCCCATGTACAAATTTGCCGAAAAATAGGTTTATTACCATAAAACACACAGAGACCCATCTTAAAAATACGGACCTACCTGAGTTTACAGTTATTATCCACATACTCCGTTAAACAGGTACTTAACACACGAAAATCACTCTTCGATATCACACACTTTTAAGCCCTTTTCACTAAACACACTCAAAATACACAGAAAATTTCTTGATTCCAAAACCGTTAGAAGTTAGAAATGAACTAAAAGCGACCAAATGTATACGACCGGCGATTAAATTGGTTTTCTATACACGGAAGTTACCGATAAGACCGCTAACACGCTTTACCACAAACAGAAATATGTATATTTATAATACAGGGTGTTAATGAAAAACAAAATACAAATTTTTAATATTTATTTAAAGTATGCAATACATTTACTTTTTGATATTTTGGCGCAGGTACTAAATACTATTATAGCAGATGATATAAACGTCATAATTATATACAAAAATAGAACTATATATGAAATCACTGTAGGTTCTTCCTTATCCTTTTTACACGTCTGATTTTTCATAGTTGAACTATCGTTAAAATTGATGGGTAACATCTGCCAATCAGATTGATCTCCAACACTTCTATTTGAAAAGATTACCCTTATTTTATATTTTATGTTCGTCTTATTCCTAGTCTCTTCTTCCGATAATGGACGTTTGAAAACTTCCACCGATCCGTTATTGCTATATTCCAATCTCTGCCAAGCTTCTGGCCATTTACACTTCGTTGTAGAATCATTATTTTTTAAACATACGAAAGCTTCAATAACATCTTTCGGTTTATTTATATAGAATGTATTTTGCACTATAACGGCAAATATAATAAAAGCTGAACTTAACGCCGCCATGTCTGGATACTGAATGACTGTTTAGCTATGTTGACGGAGAGAATATAAACAATCTCGGCATCTTGCTTGAGAAGGGGGAGGACCGTCAATATGAGTCACTTGATCAGGTCTGTTGTAGTGAATAAAACATGGCAATTGCGTTTGCAAATAGAAATTATTTTTGTATTCGATAGGAAGTCGAGACCATATATTTAAAAGCGTATAGGGGCTAATATGCTCTGCTAGAAATTCTACAGACAGTGCTTTTAACTCCTCTGTAGTATATTTTGCCAAATCCAAATACATGTTTACTTTTCAAGTGGTTAAATAATACTAAAGAATAAAACGTTAAATTATTATTTTTATACATTTATTCACAACAGTTACAAGGTGTTATTTTTACAAGTAACTCTAACCTATAATTAGCAATAAACTTTTGATTTAAAAAATTATGCGTATATCGTAGGGCGAGTCATCCAAACAAATCATTTAGTATGTTTATGGGAGATCTTCAATTCTAGAAGTTTCGAAAACATATACTGTTTCTCTTCGTAAAATTTTATAAGTTCTTTTAATTGTTGTAAATTAGCCAAATGTTTCTCTAGTAAAAAATTTATATCTTCGGTAGACATCTTTCTCCTTTTACACATATTTACTCTTCAAGTGTTTAAATAATACTAAAGAATAAAGCGTTAAATTATTATTTCTATACATTTATTCACAAGCGGTAAATACACATATGAGTTGAAAATCATTTTTGAGTTTATTTGGATTAATTTCTAGAAATTCCAACATATAATATGATAATTCACAAACATTTAAATAACAATATTTTTTAATTTCTTCCAAACAATTTTCTTCAGAGACATTACAAGCTCTAATATAATGTAAAAGATTATCGTAAAAAGGTCTTAAGTCTAATTTTACAAGTAACTCTAACCTATAATTAACAATAAACTTTTGATTTAAAATTAATCGAATGTCTTCCATAGTGAAACAAAACGGTACATCCAAACACATCACTGTAATTATCCACTCTTCCAGGAATTTGCTTGCTTTAACGGTGAAATTTTCAGATAGGGCTTGAACAGTTTTCTCCATTTTCTCATTGTCAGGTACCAAAATAAATGATGATGTAATGTTCAAAACTCGAACCAATCCGTATCGTCAAAAAGATATTGCATTAGTTCATTGGGTAGGTTGAATAATTTGTTCACAATTTTAACTGTAGGTATCAAACCTCTCGCGATACTTATTCCAGCAACAATATCAAAGTTCTTCGTGGGATAACACGTTTCAGCCAACAATCTGCGTTCTTTCTTGATTTCCATATTACTTCGTAAAACCATACTGTTTAGATACTCGAAATAATCTGGTGAGGAACATGATGATGAATTTGAGGTTATGTCTAGCGCTTCCATCTCGACATACGCACAAACCGGTGTCTTGACGATTACTAATCGATCGTATACGTTTTATTTCCTTCCCCTACCACCACCATCAAACTAATTTATTTGTTTAAACTTGTTTATATTCAATTCTAAAAATAGAATCTTACGTAACGACCAGCCGCTATCTCTTTCCTGGAAAGCACCAGATTTCGTCACTAAGACTTGTTTAAACTCGTTGAATACTTCCTCCAGATTTGTATTTTCGTAAACAACATCATATCGGGAATTAAACGATTTAATATCTTCTTTCGTTTCAGATCCTAATATGTATGAACAAAATAATTCCATATTGAATTTGATGGAGGTATGAATCGATATATGTTCCTGAAGTAAACGTACAATAGTATCTTTAAGAGCATCTAAATATAGGATAATATTATTCGGATGTGATTCAGAGGTTATCCTATAAGATTTAATTCGATTTTTAAAAGCACACCTAACAAGCTGAATTCCAGGTTCTAATTCTACACAACACTGATTTTTATGTTGATGACTTAAACAGTGGAAATTACACTCCTTACACAATGAATGCATTTTGAATACTGAAGAGGTTTAGACAATGTCTTTACTTTTATCAATCCAACTATTATGTGATTTGTCGAATCCTAACCACTTGACTAGAATTTTATTTCCTTTCTTTTTCAACACTTGCTCTACAAGATAGATTTCAGGTTGTTTAGTTTTCTGTAATTCTTCTTCGTAAAATCCACCGCTGATGGGATTACCTTGATAATCTTCTAAAAGGTACGTTACAGGGTTTGTAATTTTTACTTTAGATACTTTGAAAAGCTCAGTGGTCCAATTTGGCGTATATCCTTTTTCAAAAAGATGTTTCTGTTTTGAGATTCTAACGGTATCGCCAACTTTAAATTTTGATTTTCCCGCTACCTTAATATGACTATAAACGCCATCTAGTAGTTTCTTCTCACTATTACTATCCACATTCTTCGGTTTCATTCCAATGGTTCTGTGTTTCGTATCGTTATAGTCTTCTGTAACTTTATTTAGTAATTCCAGCCATCTATGGTTCCCATTCAACGTAAACGATCTAAACAATTTTTCCTTAATAGTGCGAATTACACGTTCAGCTATAGAGGCTTTCAAAGGACTAAAAGTACTGTAGTGTTGGATCTTGTATTTTTTCATCAAATTTTGAAACTGACTGTTGTAATCAAACTCTTTGCCATTATCCGACACCAACTTTTTAGGAATTCTGTTTGAAGATTTCAATATGATTTCCATGGCCTTAGTAATGTCTGGTGCAGATTTTGATTTTACAGGTTTTGTCCATAGATATTTGGAAAACAATCAATCACAACCAAGATATATTTATAGCCCTTATTCTCTCGAGAATATTGATCTAATTGAGCAAGATCGGTGGCAAAAGTATCGTCTAAACCATACTGAATAAATCTTCGTCTTTTGAATTTAATACGAGCGGGTTTATGAAGTTCCCTAACGACTTGTTCTCTAGAACCCATCGCTTTGTCTAACGAAATAGTGCTGGTATATGTGTATTTATATTTTATTTTGGGTTAGAATTTTTTTTTACTTAATAATAAATCTTCAAGGACACCTTTTACATCACCCAAATCGTTTGATAAATCGTCTATTTTCTGGTTTGTTATTGTCTTAAACGAATCAAGCACTCTCTGATATTGTGCTGCTATATCCGTATCAATGTTCTGTATATCATGCTCAATGTTTGATAGTTTAGAATTGATACTATCCAGTTCTAGACGTTTAGCCTTATTGGATTTTTTCAATCACCGTATCTGTATAATTCTTTATCGCACTTTCCAGATATCAAGATCTATATGCAGTTTCTTGACTATCTCATCCTCTAAAGTTCCAAATTTCTTATCCATATCCGTTAGACGTGTTGAAATTTTTGAAAACGTCTCCTGTAAGTCTATCTCTAACGCTTCTAATCTTTCGGCAAGAACACTGTTAAATGCGTTTATTGTTTCCATAGAACGAGCTTGAAATTTTATCTCTTCGCGGACTTTCCCTGCTAGCTCATCAGTATATCGTTTAGTCGATACATCGCTCTCTTCTGTAGGGTCTTCAACATTAGTTATTTTTCGATTTTCAAAATCATAATCTCCTTCAGGTGTGTGGGAAAATTCAGGTTGAGGGTGTACTAACCTTCGCTTGGAAGATAAAGACCATCCGAACTTGTTCATGGTTGAAATAATAATGCTCAAATATCTAGTATAACACTTTATTTATAGGTTCAACTACACCTAGTTCTAACAATTCTTCAAGAATACTCATTATTTCATTCGTATGGTTTCCGTTTCCTGCTGTTTGAGAGGCATCCAGTTTACTTAATCTATCCACCAACTCGTTGACGTCATCATAATAAATATATTCTTTAGGTTTTTCATTATACTCAAGTAGTGCGGATCCAGATTTAGTTTGCGATCTGGTTTTAGGGATTTTCTGTGCTATATTGCTGGCTGATGAATGCCTAAGTCTTGAACCTTCAAGCGAAGCCGAAGATGCAGCTGTAATCATTGGTTTAACGAAATCCCTATATTTCACAGATTTACTACCTCTCAATTGTCCCAATGGACTAAAATCTCTTTTGTGAACGTTGGTTTGCTTCAATATTTTCTGAAATTGAACTCTATCGTTTTCAGTAAAGTGCATAGGTTTCTTTAGAAATAACAATTCATATAAACCACGATTTCCTTTGTAAATAGAATCACCTACTCGTATATCACCATTTTGAAGAAAATCCACTTTTTCCGTCCCCATTTTCCAAGTTTCAGTTGGTGCATTATGTTGTAAACCATACGTATGATCTATTTCATCGGAATCTATAAAGTACTTATCGATAAATTCATGTGCTATTTTGGATACTGACCCAAGTAGCTCCTTGTACACTTCAGTTTGTTCTAGAATTGATTTTTGAAGATCTTCGTTAGCATCTTTAAATGCTTGTAGTGATTGTACTTCCATAAAAACATTATCATCATCATCATTATCACTGTTTCCAGACTTCTCCGCAATCATTTCAGTCGGCTGGAATTCAACATACTTTTTGAGAACTGCGTTCAGGTTTCGGCTGTTTCTTTATCGATGATGGTGGTGTTATCTTTCCCATCTTTACAATTTCCTCTTCCTTGTTCTTTATTGTCTTCTGTCTGCGAGTTTATTTAAGGGTATAGTTATAGGTCCCAATATTCTATTTAGAGTTTCATCTCCCTCATCACGTTCTAATTTCAAGGCTAGATGTTTTTTTCGTATATGTCTAGCAGCATTTATAATCTTTCTCTGAACTTCTCGCTCATCTTTTGTTAATATTTTAGGCATTTCGAACCCGATCTGTTTCAATCAGGTCCGTTCAATCAGGTCCGTTCAATCAGGTCCGTTCAATCAGGTCTGTTACAATCGGGTCTGTTTCAATCAGGTCTGTTACAATCGGGTCTGTTTCAATCAGGTCTGTTTCAATCAGGTCTGTTCCAATCGGGTCTGTTTCAATCAGGTCTGTTTCAATCAGGTCTGTTCCAATCGGGTCTGTTTCAATCAGGTCTGTTTCAATCAGGTCTGTTACAATCGGATCGTTTGATACTAGGTGTATCCTCGATCAAGGACTCTTACATACTAACCATTAAACTATGTTTATGGTATTATATAGGTATTAAATCTGCTTCGGTAACGCCTTTGTGAATATCACAGTCTTTAACAATAACAAGAAATCCATATTTGTCTTTCCAACATTCAGAACATATATCCTTAAACATGTTTATCGACATGTCTGTATTTACGTGATCATCATACACATGCCTAAGATTAGTATCATCTTGCTTGAAAAGTATCAACATATTAGCATTATCTCGAACCAATTGTTTAGGGATCTTTGAATAGGTCTGACAGAGGTAAAACGAGTCGATTGCATTGTGACGACCCATGCAAAAATAATTTCTAATTTTATCTTGTTTCTCACAAGCTACATCATCGAATATGAAGACAGAGTCGGGTTTGGCGTTTACGGGATCCAATACACTATCGTTATCGCTGTATCCGTAGTAATTAACACCTTTAATACGATCCAAAACCTGTTGCAAAAATGTGTATTTGTCTTGAAAGAGAGACTTTGAGTAAACATACACGTTCTCAAACCGAAGTCCGTTTGGATCTGTTAAAAGACTTAACATCACATTCGTTTTTCCTGAATTACTGGGGCCACAGATTATAGCCCTTATAGTATTTGGTAATAGATCGCTATGTCGATTTCTAGCATCACCCTGTGCGATATCGAAATTACAAACATCAATATCGATTTTCTGTTTAACTTTTCTCATTTTTTTTTTCACATATATACGATGTTTATTCGATCACGTCTTCAGTTGTAATGAGAACGTCAAAGGGTAAAGGTCTCTTAAATAGGGCTATCAATAAATTACCATTTGAACTTCATTTACCTGGTTACCAGTATTGTGGTCCGGGAACAAAGCTTGCTAAACGATTAGCTAGAGGAGATCCAGGCATAAACGAATTAGATCGAGCGTGTAAGGAGCACGATATCGCATACTCGAAAGAAAAGGATTTGAATCGACGACATCAAGCCGATAAAGTGTTGGAGGAAAAAGCGTGGGAAAGAGTTAAAGCTTTGGATTCTAATATCGGAGAAAAAAGTGCTGCGTGGCTTGTTACAAACGCAATGAAAACAAAACGAAAGCTTGGTATGGGTGTTAAACGAAAACCCTTCAAATCTTTTATTGTTAATAAAGTGAAGAGACATATTAAACATTATGGTAATGGCACCCTCAAGGATAATATTAAACTAGCACTGAGAGCAGCTCGCATGAGTGTTAAACAAGCTGGTGGTAGAAGAAAAGTTAAAGTACCTAGAGTTATCCCAGTACCTAAAGTCGGAGGAATTTTACCTCTTATTCCGCTCTTCGCAGGCCTAAGTGCTTTGGGAGCTCTTACCGGAGGCGCTGCTTCTGTCGCTAAAGCTGTTCAAGATAGCCGAGCGGCAAGAGATAAATTAAAGGAATCTCAACGACATAACGAAACCATGGAAGCCATTGCGTTGGGTAAAAGAGGAAGCGGATTATACCTTGCCAAACACAAGACAGGATATGGATTATTTCTTCAGAAGCAATTGCCAAAAAACTACCAATAAAGCTACCCAATCGACCTTTGTCTAACCTAGATATACAGAAATATGTAAAGAAATTAAAAATTGTCAACTTCAGAGGAGTATTTATGCGAAATGCTCTACCACAAACACCTAGAACGAACGAGTGCGGTGTTGTAAATTTGGACGAGATTGAAGGAGATGGAACTCATTGGGTAGCATATAGAAAAACAAGGGATAAAGTTGTGTATTTTGATAGTTTTGGAAATTTAAACCCACCAAAAGAAATTGTTCGATATTTCAAGAAATGTAAAATATATTATAATTACGACCAGTATCAAACATATAATACTTATAATTGTGGTCATCTTGCATTGTCCTTTCTCTATAATAATAAATAGTTATAAAAGAACATGTGTTTTAAATTTCACGCTCAGTCATGTCTCAGACATTCACACTGAAAGGTCGTTCTAGCTGTTTAAGCGTGGACATTAATCCTCCAATAGAACTCGATTCTAGATACAGTTATTCTCTAGCTCTGATATTCTCTCAGTACCTGGAATTCAATACCGAATATCGAACCAGGTCGAAATAAGTTTCATTATTCTGTAGACGGTATAAAGCAAATAATTGAAATTCCAACAGGATCTTACGAGATTACCGACATTGAAGAGTATTTGCAAAAAGAGCTAAGTTCTAAGAGTAAAACCGTTATAAAGTTACACCCTAATAATAATACACTAAAGTGTGAAATAAAGTGTATCTACGATATAGATTTTCAACCTGAAGATAGTATTGGAAAAATATTAGGATTTTCACCGCAAGTTTTAGCTGCCAACAAATTGCACAAATCAGATATACCTGTGGAAATTTTTCCTGTGGTAACAATACGTATCGAGTGCAATATCATATCTGGATCGTATTACATTAATAATCCATCTCATACACTGTACGAGTTTAGTCCTAGCGTAGATCCTGGCTATAGTATAATTATCGAACCCAGGAATCTAATCTACCTTCAGTAAATAGAAATTTTATTGATAACATTACATTGGATATATTAGATCAGGAATCAAGACCGGTCAACTTTAGAGGTGAAGACATTGTTATACGTTTGGAGCTTAAAAGAATGGGTTTAACTTTTAAACCTTACTATTTAAATACCAGATCACAGAGCAATCAATCAGTTAGTACTTGTACGCCCGAAGCAGACGCTCACGTCTAAGAGTATACTCAGCTTCACCATATTATCAGCAAATATGGACTCCGTATCAGAAAAACTACAAATATTCCAACCGGTCAACGTAGATGAATCCATTGCTCGAGAAGAATGGCATACGTATCACCCGTTCACCAAATCATTTAAGAACAGCGATGAGATAGAAATTGTTATTAATCAACAGGATGTGTTTATGGATATTAGCCAGGGTGAATTATACATTGAGGCCAAATTTCTGGAAGAAGTATCGACAGTTGTGAAAACAGGAAAATGTTCCCTGACAAATAACGTTGGAGCATTTCTATTTGAATCGATAACGTATGAATTGAATGGAAAATTAATCGATAAAGTACGAGATCCAGGGCTTATAAGTACCGTTAAAAGTCTTTTGTGTCTCAATCAAAATGAAAGTACTGCCCTTGATGTGGCGGGATGGAATTGGCCGAACGGTACTGTGAAATCATATGAGCCAGAAACGGATAATTTCAGTCTCCTAATACCGTTGAATTTCCTATTGAACGTCTTCTCCGATTATACTAGCGCTATTATTATGGGAACGCAGAAATTAAAGCTTGTACGTGCCAAAAAGATGATAACTGTTATGTTAATTCAGAGGGAAACAAGAAAGCAGACATCACCATTTTGAATATCGAGTTAAGAGTAAAACATATCTACCCGAACGATTCTGTGAAATTAAAATTGTTTGAAGCGATTTCCAGGACAAACCGGTATTTATTGGATTTAGGAAATGGGAAATTCATGAACTACCTGCTCTACGACAAGCGAGAAAAAGATGTATGGACAGTGAAGGCAGCATCTGAACGAGCGAGATATGTTGTTGTATTCTTCCAAGAAGATCGAAAAGATAACTATAAAGCTGATGGCACATATTTCGATAATTTGAAAATTACAGATGTCAAGCTTTATCTAAATTCCGAGGCCTACCCATATGAATCCCTAGATTTAAATTTCAAACCAGACAGTTTACTAAAGCCTATTCCATGTATACGGATTTTCAAAATCGTATTTGGGAAAGATCAATAGCGAACCTTTGCTAGATTTTACTGCTTTTTGCCAGTCGAGCCCTATTTGTAATTGATTGTTCAAAACAAAACGAGGCTCTGAAAAGTAATGTGATAGATGTAAAGCTAGAATTTGAGAGTTCGGAAAATTTCCCCGAAAACACCCGAGCATTTTGTATCATCATATACGATCGAGTCATGGAATATTTACCTTTATCAGGACATGTTAGAACGCTAATTTAATCAGTTGCTGCAAGACATTGATACGATGAAGTTCGTTGTTATAGACGTACAAGGATTTCCCATCCCCGAATTTGAGGTTAAGAATTATCCATATACGATGGAAAAGAAATGAAAACCTATACGTTTAAACCGAAGATTTGTTACAACCATCTGCCGATACACCATAAGAAGACGATAAATTATATATTTCACAATGTTCATGGAATCCCTTATAATTCAGGGTATTTACCCTATAAGGCGATGTATGACATAATACAGGAGGAATTGGAAGGTGTCGATATGGTTTTCGTTAAAGGATCTATTAAAAAGGAATTTCTGCTGTGCACATACAACGAAATGAATCTTGATCCACCCCGTATAGTGAACTTGGAATTTACTTCTGGACCTGTACCGAAATTAGAACAATCATACAGTAATAATTGTAATTATCATAGACTAGAAATATGTTCTTGTACTGTAAATAATGCTCATATATTATATGATTATATTATAAACATTTTAACTCAATAAATTTAAATCTATTAATATCTTGTTTTTTTTTTACTTATGCTTTTGAAGAAGAAGTGAAAGTGCTGAGATAATTCAAGATAGGAATTAGTATTGATTGGGAAGATTATTGAATATTGTTTACCTATTTTTTATAATTTACTAGATGAGAGAAATGTGGAAAAATAAATACACAGTGAAATGAAAAATTGTTTTATTTAGAATAAATACTCTAAATATTTTTTTTTATAAAATCAGTCTTGTACAATATAAAAGATTGAAAAATGTTTTTCAGTACATGTGTAAAATAAATATATAATAAAAATGATTATTTATGATAGGAAAAAATTACTAAATTTGAATGCAGCTATTTAAATGGTTGTAGGATATAAAGAAAAAAAAGGTTTGTTTAATAATTCTTTATTGATGAATATAACAAACGTATTAGTACAAACATTACAGTGTATCTTTATAACATAAGTGTTAATGTTTATCTGTGCCGTCTCTCTCTCTCTCTAGAGAACTGTTAAGACAGATAAAAGTATTTTGCTGTTGTGGCGGATGCGCCAGAAATTATCCTAATAACATTCGTGTTTATGTAACATTATTTTCTATACACTATGTATAAAAATATACGTGACAGTATAAAATGATAATGTTTATCTACAACGTCTAACTAAAGAACCTAAATCTAATATACGTATGAGTACAGTTTGTATAGTAAACATACAAATACGTTAAAAGTAACATTATT
This sequence comes from Sitophilus oryzae, assembly GCF_002938485.1. Classification (NCBI taxonomy): domain Eukaryota; kingdom Metazoa; phylum Arthropoda; class Insecta; order Coleoptera; family Curculionidae; genus Sitophilus; species Sitophilus oryzae. Next base: position 805,032 of record NW_022147080.1, read on the forward strand.
TTCTATACATCCTGTATAAAAATATAACAAAAGTATATAATGTGTGTTAGTACAAATAAAATATAAAAAACATAATTTTCTACATAGTCTGTATAAGATTTAAATCCTACATATTTAATGATAAAACAATTAGAACTTAACTGAAATCTAATATAGGTTTATATAAGTACAGACTGTATAGTAAACATACAAATACGTTAAACGTGTGTTAATACAAATATAAAATAGGTTCCCAATATAGATGGGTGTTAATAACAATTATTATAACTACAAAAACACTATATATACAAAACTAAACATATTATAACTAAAAAGTATGAACTAAATACAGTTTTTCTCAATGTCTAACTTTTTAAAACCAAACGGTAATGAACCACCTTCCTCGTCGAATTTCCGTTTTGTTGACAGCGGCCTGTAGAGCTTTGTCTGCTGTGTGGTTATAACCTTGTGATCCCCAGTTCTCCGTATCTGCCTGTATATTATGGGGATAGGTTCGGGCTCTTCTGCTAAAAACCATGGATTTGATGGTTTCAAAATTGATGGTTTGAGAGGCGTTGTAGTTTAGGGAGAGACCTTTAACCTTACACGTTATGGAATACTCCCCGGATTTAGGAGAATATACCTTATACGCGTAATTCTTAGGTCCTCCCGATACAAACTCATCAATGTAGCTACCCTCACCATACCCCTCCAACTCATCGGTCATTTCACCGAGGAAATTTCCAAGTGGGATATCTTCTTCTTGTCCTGCCTTCGATAGGTAAATAACGCTATCTGTGTCTGTGTAAATAGCGTTATCCCCGACTTTTCAAGGTAACTGTATAATTTCAGCCGGGCCTGGGCTGTTGTGTAGGCTGCCAAACATACATTTACTGTTGGTAAAACATCGTACGCTTCATCCTTGAATACCCAGTTTACCAGCAGGGTATCGTCGTTCACAGGCACTATGGAGTTGACATCTGTTGCAGGGTTAGATAACATGGAAAACAAGACTTCTGGTCTGTTGACAATAGACGTCTTTCCCTGGTTTTCCCTCTGCCCTAATCTTGCCCCAAAACGATGTGATGACAGCTTTTCCAAGCTGCCTAAGACCAGGATTTACAGAAACCTTTTCCGGGTTTAGCGTAACGCCTTCCTTTTCCAGGTATTCACGTACGTATTGATCTTTGGATTCGGGTGTTGTACAGTATGATGGCCAGCCTGACGATTCCTGTTTGATTTTCAGAAACTTACTAATGTACCCGTTGAACAAACCCCCTTCTTTCGTCTCCGGATTATATTGGGTTACCTTATATTTCCATATTTCTTGAATGTCTAGTATTATATATCCTTTTTCCAACGCCTTCACCACTTCGTCAATAACCCACGTACCGCTAATTGTTCTTTCTTCATCACTATGTCTACATTCTTTAGCACCGACTTTTGCGCATGTGTAACGCAACACGAACGCAACACGAACGCAACGCTAACGCAACACGAACGCAACGCTAACGCAACACGAACGCAACGCCAACGCAACGCTAACGCAACTCTAACGCAACGCCAACGCAACGCTAACGCAACACTAACACAGGCCCGATTGAAACAGACCTGATTGAAACAGACCTGATTGAAACAGACCTGATCAAGTGACTCATATTGACGGTCCTCCCCCTTCTCAAGCAAGATGCCGAGATTGTTTATATTCTCTCCGTCAACATAGCTAAACAGTCATTCAGTATCCAGACATGGCGGCGTTAAGTTCAGCTTTTATTATATTTGCCGTTATAGTGCAAAATACATTCTATATAAATAAACCGAAAGATGTTATTGAAGCTTTCGTATGTTTAAAAAACAATGATACTACAACGAAGTGTAAATGGCCAGAAGCTTGGCAGAGATTGGAATATAGCAATAACGGATCGGTGGAAGTTTTCAAACGTCCATTATCGGAAGAAGAGACTAGGAATAAGACGAACATAAAATATAAAATAAGGGTAATCTTTTCAAATAGAAGTGTTGGAGATCAATCTGATTGGCAGATGCTACCCATCAATTTTAACGATAGTTCAACTATGAAAAATCAGACGTGTAAAAGGATAAGGAAGAACCTACAGTGATTTCATATATAGTTCTATTTTTGTATATAATTATGACGTTTATATCATCTGCTATAATAGTATTTAGTACCTGCGCCAAAATATCAAAAAGTAAATGTATTGCATACTTTAAATAAATATTAAAATTTGTATTTTTGTTTTCATTAACACCCTGTATCTATAAATATACATATTTCTGTTTGTGTAAAAGCGTGTTAGCGGTCTTATCGGTAACTTCCGTGTATAGAAAACCAATTTAATCGCCGGTCGTATACATTTGGTCGCTTTTTAGTTCATTTCTAACTTCTAACGGTTTTGGAATCAAGAAATTTTCTGTGTATTTTGAGTGTGTTTAGTGAAAAGGGCTTAAAAGTGTGATATCGAAGAGTGATTTTCGTGTGTTAAGTGCCTGTTTAACGGAGTATGTGGATAATAACTGTAAACTCAGGTAGGTCCGTATTTTAAGGTCTCTGTGTGTTTTTATGGTAATAAACCTATTTTTTCGGCAAATTTGTACATGGGCCTATAGCGTGATGGTATATGGGTGTTTATAGAAAAACATATTTTAGTTATTATTTTTATTCCATCTATAAGTTTTAATGGTTCAAGCTTAAATTAATTTTATTCCATAGTAAATTATTATTATAGCGTATTTTTCATTTTAAGTGATATTTTTTCTGTTGGGATAAGGGTACATGCAAAGACATTATAAACATAGACCGAACATCTCATTCATAAATACTCGTTGGAAGTGTATCAAACATTCCAATGTGTCAAACAAGGACGGAAGAGACAGAGAAGTCTAAAATTTCCGACCCCGGCAACTAGGCGCATTTGGATTGTTCTAATGGCCAGTGGCGTATCGTTTTTTGGAAGGAATTTAATTAGTAAAGTAAAAGTAAAGTAATTAGTAAAATTTTTACTCCATATTAATATACTACGTTAACACTTTTTCGTCAGATGAGTTTTGCTATAAGGTCTAATATAATAATATAATTAATATCCCATATATACTTATGTTGAAACGTTAGTAAGTAGTTTTCGAAAATCGCCCCAACGTCGATTTTCAATTTAAACTTTCAGTTACTTCTATATAAACTTTCAGTTACTTTTGAATATTTACAGGGTGACTCAAGTTTCTGAAACAGTTCTATATTAGGTTTGTGGTTGGTGACTTTTCTTTCAATTTTTTTTTCAGAATATGGAGGCAATGGTAAAGCACATTTTAGACATTTTTGTAAACATAGGTGGCCGGAACATATTTTCAAACTAAAGTTGTAGATTTGCCGTTAAATTTCCATTCTAGAATTACCTAGGGTTGGCACATGTCCTTTTTTGAAAAGGACAGTCCTTTTTTAGAATAACTTGTCCTTTTGACTTTTTTTGACTTAAGAAGATGATCTTGTAATAACAGTAATCTTGTAAAATGTAACAGTTGTTTAATCTTGTATTATTAATAACTTCCTATACCTAAAATCAATATTTAATGAGAAAATTGTGTTTTTTTTTGAAAATATAAGACAAGATTTGACTTTCGGTCTTCTTGTATTATGAATAATACTTATTATGAATAATATCTTGTATATATCAATTACTTTTAGTCTCTCAATAGAAGGCATTTATCATTAAAAGTATCAAATCTGTGTGCTACAGTATGGGATTTCTGTCGCATAATAATGAATATTACGTTTATTTACAAACCCATTACTTTTAAAGGTGGCTTCATCAGACAATCAAATTTTAGTTAAATGTCTCAATCTTTATGAACTGTATTAAGCATATTTATTGCGGTTTGAATCACCCTGTATATTGACAAAAATATTTTGAATATGTGCGTTACAATGGAAAAAAAAAATAATAATAATAATTAAAATGCACATCTTATGTAAAAAATTGAAATAAAAATCACAAACCAAAAACGTAATAGGTAAAAAGCTTTTTTGGAGGCCTGGGTCACTCTGTATACAGATATGTATAAAACTAGTAGCCTAAAAATTATTTACAGTTCGTCCCATTCTAAAAAAAAGATAAACACACCGTACAAATAACTCTAGGAAGAGGTATTTGTACGGTGGTAAAAAATTGTCTAAACAAGGCCGAAGGGGCAGATATAATAAAGCAGTAAAATGTAAAAAGGGTCGGGTAAACACCTTTGTTTATTTGTTGAGCAAAATTCCTTTAGAATATCGTATATAATGACCAAAAATATGACGCAATTTTAAGAAAAAAATGTCACTTTCTGGCTTATAATAAAGTTTCAAATGCAACGTTTATATTCAAATTTGTTATGATCTACAACAGTTAGGTAGTAATTGTGACGAATTATAATTCAATTACCGTCTACTACGTTCTTGTTTTAATAAATCAAAATTCAACAAATATAATTAGAAATTATTTTAATTGTAAGGGGCTCCCTTGTGGGACGCCTATGTACAATTACGGCGGAAATTTGTACCTACCTGTGAAAAGACAAATTCGGGTAATTTGAGCTTATTTTTCCACACACTTGAGACTGTCGTACCATATTGAAAATTCGCAGATTCAAAAGTACGTTACACAAAAACAAAAACTACTGAAAAACACTGAAAAGTTCACTTCGGACTTGATTCCGACTTCAAACACACCGTAAGCTAAACGTAGTACGCTATAACGGACCATGGGCCGTCGCGAGGGGTGGTGGGACGGACGGCTCATTTTCATTCTGGAAGACTAGCAGCAACGTTGCCAATAGTTCTAGACGTTTCAGCACATTAAACAGTAAACATGTCCATTAATAGTAACACATATATCCTCTGGTTAATAACATATTATTACGCATGCTTTTTTTTAAAAATAAACTATTAATTTAATTAAGAAATTGAGATTTATTGATATCCGGTGAAGGTTTTAAAGTCACCTTTTCTGCAAATCAAACTGAGTAGATAGGCGCAAATTTGAGATGTGGCAATGTCGCCTTCTCTATCTCAGTTTGTTTTTACAGTACGTAGTCAACCTCCGATTGTTTGATCGGGTTAAAATGCACAATGTGATATCTGTTCTTCCTAAATCTATGGGTACATGGTATAGGAAAGACCACACCCCAATATGGCCGTTGTGTAAATATTTTAAAGTTACACGAAAATAACCGATGTTTGCCGAAGTCGATGACAGATGACCAGCGGTTGTTTACCTGATTTAAATGAAAACTTTTTCCTTTAATCTCTATTTTTTATAGGAAATCGTATCATAAATAGTTTAATTACTACTGTTTTGTTTTTAATAAACACCATTGTTAATGCATAATTAGTTAATAATACATTTTTGGTATATTCTTACACCTGTGGTTAATAGGTATAAGGCGTGGGAGTACAATTAAATAATGACTAGGATATTTGACATAGTCGTTATTTAATTGTACCTACGGTCTATACTTTGAGACAGCTTAAACCGATGAAGAACAATGGAGCCCAAATTACAGTTACCTTCTTTGAGCTACCCGATAGGTGGCGCGCGGTAGTTCCGGAGTTAGGCGCTAGATGGCGGTCGGCGACTACGTACAGCGTTGCCGGATGTATAATGAAATGCGACGTTGCCAAATCTAAAAATCAGAAGATTTAGGGAAATTACATATAACCCATGTTATAAGATTTACATAGGGTGGGTCGCTATGGACGAAAAAATTCCCTAAATTTAGGGAGAAAATGGGGGTTGACCTTGGGCTCAAGTGCCCCCATACCTACTCAGCGATCTTCATTTCATAGCCATCACTGACGCCGTTTTTATTCAATCATACGTTATATTGACATTTGTCTGGTTTTGTATTGTTACCTGTTCAATTTAATTTTTTTTTTTAATTTAAATAATTGCATTTTTTCTTAAATTAGTTAAAATCGGCTTATCCAACTTATCCAAAGTTATTCAAATTTGGCATGTGGAAAAAACCTATAGAGGAAATGAAGGTAATACGGAATACTGTTTTCTCTGCTGGTTTTTTTAGCCGGTAGCAATCCGGCACTACCCAACTGTGGGTGTCTTATGCAAGACTTTTTTTACTAAACTTAAATCGTTCTTCTACTGAGCTGGGTTATAGTACATCTGCATAATGTGACCCTTAAGGTTAAAAAAGTAATATATTTAACTTCTAAGAAAAATATATTTTACTATTTATAGGAGCATATTAATAAAATGAACAGGCAGGCCTTATCACAATCTCTTAATTATACATTTCATATTTCATATTTCTTCAAGACTTCTACAAGAAGTATCTCCCTTTAGAATCGGAAAGTGCTCTTCCAGACAACTCCGTTATTATCGAGGAAGAACTAAGCAAATTAGAATCACTTTTATGCCATATTCAGTTGGAGAGCAAAATGGGCATTTCTCTAAAACTAGATAGGAACATTTGTGGGTAGTGGAAAGAGTCACAAGAGAATTGAAGGTAAATAATAATATTTTTGTTGTTTTTTACCTAAACATCAATTTTAAAAATTATAGAGGAAGTTAAAGAAGTTCGAAGAAAAGGAGGCTAATAAGGTTTTAGAAGAGCCTGTACAAGTGCCAAAATTAGAAGAAGCTACTACAGTTAATGTTGAGGTAGAAGTAAAAAATATAGAATTAACTTATGGGATAAGAAAATTTATCCTGAGTCAGTCACAAAGAGTGAAGAAGCAGCAAACAGTTCAAATCCAAATAAAGACCAAAGCAGAATATTCACATTCTGAATTATCTTCAACTGATAGTGAATTATTAGAAGATGTTTTTTGCCAATATTTTGATGGGCGAAAAAAGAAAAAAGGTATTACCGGCTACTTCAGTTAGGTTAGGTTGTGTTAACTATACACGTATAAAAAATATATGAATAAAAACCATTCTAAAATTTAAAATTCTAGTTATTATATTATAATAAAAAGCCAAACTCCAAAATAAATACAACTGCCGAAAATATTTGATTAAGAACGATTTAGTTACCAAATAAGGTAAGATCGTTTAAAGAGAACTTCCACAGAGAAAACATTTTTTATTAAAAGGAAAGGCAGAAAATTACATAGAGGAGAAGACCCTAAACATCTTAGGTCTAATGCCGGCCTAATTTGGGCAAATCTTTATTTATTCCTCTTTCAGAGTTTACTTTGTAGAATTAAGTAAATCCCCCAAAAGGGAACTTATTACCTTTAGAAAAATAAACTGGTAATTTTTGGTAATGAAGGTAACAAATAATACAGTCAGAAAAATAGGAAAGCAGAAATGCAGATGTTCTTTAGTGTTCCTTAGAACTAATCTAATCTAAATACAACTGTCCAAGAACACTTTAGTTTTTCTTTAACAGATAAGTCTATAAAAACTGTTGACGTTCTGTTAAAATGACATTACATCAAATTAAACTTCAAAATTAATAATTACTACCTGATAACAATTACTTAATGAGGTAAAACCAAAAAAGCCTCAAACATTCTCTATGATTATTTTTTAATTAGTTTTCAATTTTTACTTATGTTCTTTTATTTTTCGTTTAGAGGCTATCGCTTCTTTCATAACAATTTTTGCATTGTTAAAATCTATTCTATACCCTGTGTCCCATGAAAATATTAGATTTGTGAAAATCGCTCTTTTTTAAATAATCTTTGTTCTTTAATTCGAACATTTAAGGATCTAGATGTTTCACCAATATAAAATTTATCACATTTACAAGATATTTTGTATATTATGTCAGTATAGAAATTTGGGTTTTCGGGTTATTAGGCCGTCGTCGCGTCGGTTAAAATTGCTTCCTAACGTTTCGCTAGCACGAGTGGCTAGCATCCTCAGAGGTGTTTGCTCCGAACATACCTACTACTGCAGAAGCGTCATTTTCTCCAGGATTCTTCATGTAATATATATTTTATATACTTTATTACCTTTATATTTATAAATTTCAGCCGAAATATTAAATTGAACTTTCAAAACGAAACTAAACGGAGTGAATTAAAAATTTTAAAATGACGTCGAATATTTTCTAATTTGTTCTAGAACAAATCTGAAGTTGTCTCTGAAACTGAAATCTGTCAATTCTAAACTGTGAAGTTAGAAATTAGGCAATAGTTAGACAGAAACTATACAGAAACATTGCTGTCCTTGTCTAGGCGGCCATACTTGTCGTCAGGAGAATGACAGGAATGACACTAATGACTGTTTCCAATTTTCCTATTTCACTGTCACCCCCCTGGCTCCGACTGTTCACACTAGAACAGTCTAGATATGTCAATTTAGATATGTCAATTTGACATATCTGCTCAGTAGCGTATCGGATGTTTTTGTTAATAAAAAAAATATTACACAATTTTAATAACTATAAACTTTTATTCACGTCAAATAAAACAAGAAATTATTGAGTCTACCCTACATCATATTTTACACGTTTTGAATAAAATTAGAACGGCACTGATAATTGCTCCGACTGCTCACACTAGAACAGTCTAGATATGTCAATTTAGATATGTCAATTTGACATATCTGCTCAGTAGCGTATCGGATGTTTGTGTTAATAAATAATTATTACACAATTTTAATAACTATCAACTTCTATTCACAACGTCAAATAAAACAAGAAATTATTGAGTCTACCCTACATCATATTTTAAACGTTTTGAATAAAATTAGAACGACACTGATAAACCGGAATTTAAATCGGCCATAATAGGAGCCCGTCGCGTTGTATGTAAGATTTTTGATATGCTCCCTTTTTTTGATATGGCTTACTCTCAAAATGTTCTCTGAATGCACATTAATCCATCTTACTACTTTAATTAACGAGTCATTCCAAAAAGGAGTTTTTCCAAACTGCCTTAAGACAGCAATAATTATTCCTCTGCATAAAGGAGGAGATAAAGATGAAGCTTCGAACTATCGCCCAATTGCATTCCTGCCTACATTATCTAAGATTATTGAAAGATTGGTTAAAAAAAGGTTTCTATCTGTTCTACCTTAAATATAAAATACTTACTACCTATCAATTTGGATTTCTAAGTAACAGTTGCACAAATGATGCTATGTTTGACCTTTTTAATAATGTATACTCTAGCCCGAATAACCATCACTCTACAGCTACAATTTTCTGTGATTTTTCTAAGGCTTTCGACTGTATAAATCATAATATCTTAATTAACAAATTGCAATACTATGGATTCAGGGGAGTGCCGCTCGAATGGCTTAAGTCATATCTTGACAACAGAAGGCAGCTTGTGAGGATTGATACGTTTATGTCTTCTTGTAAGCCTATAGAATGTGGTGTCCCTCAGGGTTCAGCACTTGGCCCTATTTTGTTGCTGGTATTTATCAACGACATTGCAAATCTAGACATTAGCGGTAAAATCTGCCTCTTTGCGGACGATACTAGTTGCACTTGGAGCGGCCCAGATGTTACGGCACTATATAGTACTATATCCAGTGACTTACGCACCATTACATCTTGGTGCGATTCTAATCTCCTATGCCTCAACCTATCAAAAACTAAAGTTTAGTCATATAAAAGTACTATTAAACCTTTTGTACTTAATAACATCACTATTGACGTCGTGGTCTGTGAAATTCCTAGAACTTGTTGTAGACAACTCGTAAAAATGGGACTTTCACATCGAAGCTCTATCAAAGAAACTAAGCGCTGCCTGTTTTGCGCTAAGATCACTTTCTAAGGAACTTAACTTATCAATCTCTAGAATAGCCTATTATGCCCTTTTTGAGTCACATTTTCGTTATGCCCTTCCATTCTTGGGTACTTGCTGCGCAAAAAAATTTGATCGTATTTTCAAACTTCAAAAGAGAGCAGTTCGATATTTACTGGACTGGACAGTAGAACTCACAGCCAGATTCTTTAAACATTTCAAAATACTGACTCTTCCTTTTTTATTCATTTTTGAATCCGTTTGCTTAACCCGCAAGCACATATCTGTTATTCCCGAAAGGCCATCTCATAACTATCCACTTAGGAATGCGGAGCACGATCTTTATCTACCAACCCAGAGCTCAGAACTAGTTAAACGTTTAATACTGTACAATGCCAAAAAAATGTACAATCATCTGCCTTTGAATATCAAGTCGCTTTCATTCTTTCCCGCATTTCGCAAGCCCTATATGCGGTAAACGACTTTTTTGTTGATGTTTAATCATGAACAATTTTGTATTTTAAAATTTTGATCATCCCACACACTGGTCAAAGGTCAAGTATTTAATATTTTATAACTCTTAAAATTATATCTATTTACTGCTTACTGTTCTGCAATTGTCCATGTATGTTCTGTTTGTAATTTTAATGACTTAAATTTTTTTGAATTGTATGATTTGAATTGTGTATTTTTTGTTGTTTGTATTTTTTTGTGCGTTTGTTTGTTTTGTGAGTGGTTTGTCAATGATACTGTTTTGGCTTTTTGCACAATAAAGGTAAGCGCGCATTTATTCGCATCGGTTGGACGTATCGGACACACGGAACGGACGAAAATTATTATTTGCCTCATTTTAAATGAGATAACGCACATACATACGTATCGGACGCATCGTAGACACGGAAATCCGTTCAGAATAATTAGAAAAGAATTAAATCCGTATATACGACGCGTGGAGATGACGTCGTTCGTAAATTCGATCCAGTGCGCGATGTAAACAGGAATCGACTTGCAGAATTTAATTGTCGTCTCTAAATTTTTCATAGGTCATCTAAAAGTATTGGAAAAATTTTGCTTCATCTCTTATCAAGTAATCAAACAAGGTTGCAGAATGAAATTCTCCATACAATTTCCTCTTTATATTTAAATTATGGACCCAAATTCGTTTTTTTTTCTTGTTCCTTTGCTCTTCCTGTTCAAATGCACATGCAATTGCAAATAATTCTTCATCAGAACTACTACTCATTTGGGAAGCGAACGTAAAAAACAGAAGTTTCGTACTAGCCCGCTTCGAGGATTGCACTAAAATAAAAATGCGGGAAGAAAATCCGAATATAATATGCGATGATAACAAATATATAGCCATTCGTACGATGCGTCCGTTGCGTCCGGTGCGAACAAATGCGCTCTTACCTTAAAGCGTTGTTTGTTGTTGTTTGTTGTCCTTTTTTAATCTTTTTATTCAAAGAGTATAAACGAACCATTACTTACATCTTTCAAATCCAAAATACCTCTTTTTTAATTATACACAAAAAAGAAGACAAAAAACATATTGTTCGTAACAGAACGACAAACATATTAAGATGACGTAAAGTAAATCAGGTGCAGGAGACAAAGCGCACAGAAGCGACTGGTGAAAATCAGTCGGAATAATCCTTGACTAATTCCGAGCTTACAGATCCGTAACAAAGACTTTGACTTCAAATAATAAATCTTTGGAATAGAACGCCGAGACAGAAGAGCGGAATCTGTTTCTGACAAGCTAATTAGGTGAGTCTTGCAACTGTTCAATTTCTGCTTTTTTTCTCGTCGTTCGTTTTGTCGATAAGTATTGGCGCGTGTATGGGTACTTTACGAGGAAAAGTGGCAATTTAAAATAAATTAAAATCGTTCGATACGTGTAGCTACGATGACTGTGGAAAAATTCTTCGGATTTAAAAGGTCAGGGAAAAACACGATGGAAAAGTTAATAGATGTTTTGAAAAAAAGTTTTAGAGCAAATTAGGGGGTGTCCATTAATATCGGGAGATAATCAAGAGGGGGGAAGGGAGTCAAAACAAATCTCACGTAGAAGTAAAAAATAGTGTAAAAATGGTAGAAAATCAGACTATGTAATTTAAAGTAAAACATGTTTCTAGACTAAAATATGTCGAAATATGACAGAACTCTTCTGTATATTAAAATCCACGATAGAAGTAACATTTTTTTGTATTGATATATCGAAAATATGGTGTCCGATGGCCTGAAAAATTATGACGCGCAATTTAAATCTCACAATATAGCTGCTGAACTTCTATAGGTTTAGTGCATTCTCCGCCGGTGCTGTCACCATCGGAGTATATCGTAAACAATCGATATATACAAATACACGGTTTAAATAGCGAGTATACAAAAAAATTATTATTTAATTATTCTAAAAGTGTTAGGAAGTATAATTTGTGAAAATTCTAAAATAAAAATTAAAAAGTAAATATTTTGATATCTTCAGAAGATCTAACTTGTATTATAATTTATTATTTCAGTCAAACAAACTTTTTAGATGAGTTCAACTACGGTAGCGAGCATTGTTTTAATCATCGGTTTTGCTAGTGGAGGATAATTTGGGGCTATTTCGGCTATAACGAATGTTTTTAAAGGTACATAATTATAATTTTAGATGTTCATAAAACAGTTAATCAGTAGCTGATTAAAAAAAGTATATCATTGATATTGCAAATCGTCAGTGAAACGTGATAACCTGCTAACTCCATTTTTTACGTTAATAAGTCTTTTTATACCATTAGAAAGAGAAAAAAATACTCTATAAGTAGGGAAAGCAAACACATTTTTTCTCATTAAAGAAAGTTTTTTATTATAACTCAATAACATCTGCTAATTCCTAGTGATCTGAAATAGCCACCGAAATGCTGCTATCTCCGTAATTTCCGTTACGATCACGCTAAAGCAAACACACAGATTCTTACTCGATTGTTTTTTTAGTACAGTACGCGTCGATTCAGGGTCGCACTAGGCCAAAGGGGCCCGAGTGGCAACGTAAGGAGGGGCCCCTGTGTTTTTTCTGCGTATTTTTTCGCCTTACGTTTTCAATTTTTCAGGTCAATTTTTCCCTATTATATACAGGGTGAGTCTTAAATAAGTGCAAATATTTTTAGGGTAGTTTTGAAGTTTTTTGAGTTTTTTTGCGCGAAATTTATTTTTGAAAATTTGGAATTTTTAAAAAAAAAATTGATTTTTTTTTAAATTTTTAGTTTGAAAACATACTTTGTTTGTAATATGGTAACATAGGTAGTAGATTAAATTTACAAGAAAGAAAATCCAATGATTCTCAAAATTATAGCCAAAAATTGGAAATTTTAAAAGTGAAATAACTCGGTTGTTTTGAATTTATTTGAAAAAACGGTAAAAAGAAAATATTATTTCTTTTATCGAGATTTACCAGTCCTGAACATATTTGCACTTATTTAAGACTCACCCTGTATAGAAATCAGGGAACTACCCTAATGCAAGGTAAACCAATGCAATGCAAATTCCATAATGCAATACAAAAGCAAATATTGTTAAGAATAAATAATGAATAATGAATAAACTATAAAGGGGGCTCGCGAAGGCTGGCCCCCCACTAATAGTTATCTATATAATATGGCCAGTCTGACCCTGCGTAGATCCGTTCTGTAAATACGGGGTATCCGTAAAGGGTAAGGGGAAAAACGAAATTCTCTATATACGAGAAATTCATCGGCGTGCTATAAATAGTTTAAATAACATTACTTATTTGTACAAGAGTTTCCATAATACCTAATCAGTTTTAATTTTTTCAACGTTTTTCCACGTAAATGATACATAATTTTTATAAAAATTAAAGAAATAAGGAGAAAAGTAATAAAAATTTAATAAAATCACGCACTGGTCTTCCAAGCTCGGTCTACTACCGTTGTAAAAAAAATAGGATAAGTATGGAAGGATTCTACCATATCTTCTAAGAATTATAGAAGTTTAATTTTTAAGTTATTTTCATATTAATTAAGTCCAAAATTCTGCTACTCCAGTTCTTTAAAAATGAAAAAAAATTAAAATTTTCATTAAAAATGTATTCGTTTTTGGACTTGTATGTTTTGCTTCTAGACCGACGATATTATAAATATATGGTTATCAATATCATATTTTTTTAATTTAATTGATTATTTCTAAATCTGTTTGCGTAATATTCATTTCCATTTTCAAAATTTCAAACAATAAAGGTTGCTATCTCCAGAAGTATATTTTTATTTCTTATTTCTGCAAGACGAATATCTGCTATCTCCCTATTGTGTCTGAAAAAAATGACGTAACACGAAATATTGAGTTTTATTGTTCCCCAGCAAATAAAATTCTTATCTCTTTATCATATTAACCCATCAAAATACTTCCTACATGTGTACATATTTTTTTTGTACCGTTTTTTTGCTCTCCTGTAAAATTAGGAATAATGGAGTTAGCAGTTTATCACGTTTCACCGACGAAATTATATTTTATCCTCTCATAGTATATGTGTATTTAATATTTTGATTATGTAACGAGCATTTTGTTTGCTCAGTTGTTTCGTCGAACTGCTTGAATGTATTTTTGCTTTTAATCAAATCGGTGTGAGAAACTATGAAGCTATAAAATGTTGTTTCGGGAGTTGAATATCCGAAAAAATTGAGTTATTGAATGTTTTTACACCCAACAACGCCCTAATTACGCTCTCCTTTACGCGTTAACTTTTTTTCGGCAATTTTATTAACAAGAATTGTCACAATACAACATGACGCCTAGTTAGAATTCTTTTTCACTTATTTTTTACTACCCGAAATAGCGTTACATCACACAAATCTCGTACCTGAATGTTTTGTAATTTCAATAACTGCACTATCAAAAAAACAAAATACTTAGATATTATGACAAAACCACGATTTCAATATTATTTTTATGAGATCAACATGACGGCGCGGCGTGAACTATATATATATTGATAAATTCAGATTTTTTTCGTTGAAGCGCTGCGGTCGGAACTTGAAATCAACTGAAATGCACCAAGCGGCATGCACGGCGATGGTACGTTAGTCGTTTTTGGAGAACCGGTAATAGATTTTTTTTGAAAATTTGGATTTTAACATAAAGGCACCTGCTCCATCTTTCTAAAATATTTTAGCTATAGGAAAATATAAGCAAAAGGAAAGCTAAAAATACCATAATAAATGGGGGGGTTCTATTTAAAAAAAAAACATCACGTTCCACTCACACTTTTTTGAGCCACCCTATAGATGTTAAAATATTTTCCTGAAATACATCCTCGTACATACTTTAGGTTTGCACATAAACAAAATTCTCAAGTTTTTAATCCTAGGAACTACAGATGTCTGACGCTCTATTGCCGGACCCTGTATACTAAGGGCCGGTATTTGGGTGTCGATTTTCGTGTGTACGAAGAGTACGGTCAACACGCTTAGTAAAATAAGATGTACTGAATACAGACAGAAGGCAAGTATTTTTCCAAGCGCATGTAATCTAGCGTCAAATTAAGTGATTATGTAATAAATACTTCGTATTTTTGCTCTCTCCGGCTTACTACATGCCATAGCGATTCACTCCTATACATGTAAACGCAGACCCAAGTTTTCGTTTGTCAGCAGGGTATACTAAATACGCTGAACCATTTAAAACGAATGTATATTCAATACACAGATTTACGATATTGATTTTACTTTATTGAATGCACATGAATGTATTGATGTAAATAAATGCCCCCTTGAATAGATGTAGACCTTTAAATATAATTCATAATGTTTATGTAGATATTTTCTTGAAACTACAAAGCCTCTATATATGTTTCACTGGATTCAGCTGGACAGTGGCAGTTCCTTAATAATGAGTATACCATCAAATAATTTAAATTTTATAATTTTTTACCAATTCTATTTATTTCTTCTAAAAATATCCTAGGCTATATTATCTATGAAAAGTTACAAAAAGTTTTTACACATAATAGAATCTTTATAAAATCAATGTTAAAGCACTTAGCAAATCATAGACACCTAAAATCTCATTCAAATCGGAATAACGATTCTTAAAATATCTGAAAAATTGTGTTTGCCTTTTTAAAGTTTGAGGCCCTCTAGCGGACAAACGAAGCATTTTCGTATAGAGGTAAATTGTGTCCAGTGAACTTATTTTGATACAAAAAGGGGTAGTAAAAAGTAGAAAGAACACTGATTTAAAAGAAAATATATCTATCCAGGCACGTGATTTTTGCACCGAATTTCAAAATAGAATATGCACCGAATTTCAAAATACTTTAATTTAATTTTGGTACTATTTGGACACATATTTGACGTTTTGTACGGAGAATTTCAACACGTGATTTGATATGACACAGATAGAAGAAAAAGCAATATTGCCATACGGATGGAGAGTTCCAATCACTTGAGTTCACTGAGTTCACTTGGGAAGCAGAACAGTTCTCCAGCTCCATTTAGTAGAGCGTTTTAGTACGCAATCCATTCGTTCTTTTTCCAGCTAGATCGTTTGCTTTCTCATTACCTTCTATCTCTTAGTGAGCTGGAACCTACGGTAGGACTTTTTTCTTTACCTGATTTGTTCTGTAGGATGAGTTTTCTTTACCTAATTTGTTCAGTTCCTTGTTTCTTCTCTAGACATTCTCTGGCCAACCAATAGTTTCTTAATAGAATAAGACTCTTCAATTTGTAGCCTTAGATGATTTGATAGCTCAAAATTATTATTTTTGTAACTTAACATTTTATTTCTAAGTTTGTGTACCTTCAAAGTATTGAACAACGCGTCGCCACTGATTCAATATACTACGTTTTTCATTGAAAGTCTCTGGTTTTAATCCGTGCAGTAGTTTCAGCATCGCGTTGCAAATTAGACGACTGCGTAATTGGAAACGCCCCAAAATAATCATGAATTTACAAGTTACGTCGCAAACGTATCGCTTTCTGATTTTGTTTTATCGATAAACTTTTGCCGATAGCTGAAAGCCTTATTCAAAAATGAGCTCGAGTACGATTGGAAAGGAAATTCATAGCTTTGAAATAAAATATATTTTCTTTGAACTTATATTATCTTTAATTTTGCAAATATATATGTTACAGTCAAAGTTGGAAAACAGTAATTGTTAGCAATTACTAGTAAAAGCTCACATTCACTGATTGCTAAGACTACGGCAGTAAAAATTCAACAGCTATTTTTGAAACCAACTTTTACTAGTGAATGAAATCCCCCCATTCCCTGGATGATAGCAGTGAGTTTGAAAGATTACGTTAGCGCGTTCGCCACATGTTTTAAAATATAAGGATAAATAGGGATAAGTTGAATAATAGACAATATAAGGATAACACTAAATTGGGCTAAACGTTGGCAACGTTGATATACATCTATGTTTTTTGTGGTTATGTATAATTGTTTTGTTATCGTTGTAAAAAGCGTTGTGCGGTATTTTCTTTATGGAAGAAATTTTATGTAAAAAAATTAAGGTAAACTAGGCACTCGCAAGAATGTAACAGTGCTTGTTTTTCATTTTTGCAATATAATGAAGTCATAGCAAAAGTTAAGCGTGCAAGAGAAAAAGATATTAAGGAACCCAGTGACTATAAACTTATTAAATGTTTTGATATGCTTGAAGTAGCCGGTTTGAAAAAACGAATAACTCCCGTGAAGAAAATTCGAACATACCTTTATTTTGTCCACGATGAATAACTTTATTAAAAAAAAAACCTTGTTCCAATAAGTAATCTTATGTTTATGAATGCTTTTTTTAATTGTTTTGTACGCTCTAAAATGTTTACTATGTTTTCCCTTTTAATACTTAATAGTTATTTTCTATAATTTTTGCTTTATACTATTTATTTTATTTTATTTTATTTTTTTAAATATACTAAAGAAGTAAATTGTAATTTTAAAATATGTGGATCAGCTTAAATATTGAGGTGATCCAATATTCTTAAAAGTTTTATTTATTCTAACTTCCACTTCTAGGTATAACATTCTTCCTTTCCACACTCGTTCTGTACAATAGAATAACTTTTACTGGCAACCTTTAGTAAATGTTACTTTCACTATTATAGTGAATGTTAGAAATTACTAGAAAAAGTCGACATATCTCTTTAAAATACCACAATCACTGGTTCAATACGTAATTTGAATTTCTTAGTGAATGTTAACAATCACTGAATTTCCGACTTTCACTGTAGCATATACAACGTTTGGGTCAAATGTATCAATGACCGTTGTTAAATGTGAACTAATATAAGTCCTAAAATTAGTGAGAGATTATAATATACCCTTATATATTTTTATTAGTAGTTTTTTTATATACCGATTTAGTTTCACCCAAAAATTAAGTTTTAGGATCTAAATTCCTCTCTCTTCTCTCTTTAGGATCTCTTTGAATTTTTTTTATAATTAATAAATGTAATAATGAATTTTTTCTATCATCGACTCACCCTGTATGTATGAAGGGGTTCACCCTGTGTATAATTCAAGGAACGTAAGCTTTTTGCCGCATAATTCTTTATAAAATATGGCCTGCCGGACCACTACACTATACTATATATAATTTTTAACGTTTTAGCGGATTCATTAATCAAAGGCCCCATAATCTGGTGGAATTTTTCATATTTCTCGATCATTAATAACCGAAACCGAATTTGTAACGGGATGCGTTCTCCTTCGAGTTAACTTAAACGCTCATAATCCGCCCGACATTAATAAATCGTGTTACATTTTTATTTTATTTTCCTTCTTTCTTCGGTCTTCTGTTCTTTTCATCTTCATACATACTGTGTCCCAAATAGGAATGTACACCAGTGACGGTGCGTCGTTCAATATTTTTGTGTACAGAACCCTAGAAGAAAATTGTTACGCCCATGATCAAAATGGCGCTTTTTGGGCTCACAGTTTCTGAATATAAGGCTGCACAGAGAAAAAAGCATCTCTCTCTCTCTCTTTCTCTTTAGTCCTTCACCAAGCCTTCACCGTACTGAGGGCATGGTGACATCATGTATTGTTTTCCCTTACTTCTCGGACCAAGTTTTTCGAGACTGCACCTGCATATGTGAGGCTTCGGGCAGGTTGTGTAGATTTTTGACTTGGTCTACCCATCCCTTACATCCCTTAGGTAGCTCACCCATTCCTTAGGTAGTTTACCTTCCACGTGATCGCCTTCCCTCTATCTTCCCTCCACATCAGTCTCTCCATTGTGGTGTCATTCCTAGCATGGTACAAAGAATACACGGTATGATCGATAGCGGCTCCAATTTCGTTCAGTTCGCGCATACTGTGACGTCATTAGGTGACGTCACTAAGAACTACATCTGTGACGTCACTAGGAAAATAATGAATAAATAAAAAATAAAAGCAAGTTGACAGGACATCTGCATTTTTTGTATTTTTTAGGGTTATGGTTAAGAATTGTTTATTTTTTTCTGACTTTTTTGTTCGTTTAATTTAATAATTACTAAAACCAGCAATTCCAAAAGTAGATTTAAAAATAAAAGACAAAAATCCAAAATATTAATTATCTATTAACATGGATTTGGATGATAATTAGGTAAGAATACTAAATTTATTTCTATATTCGGTGTAAAATTGTTTATTAGGTTTTTAGTTTGTGACGTTTATGGGGACACGAGATGAGGATATTATCTATGGAAAAGGAATAACAAGAGGAATTGTTACATCATTTAAAAAATGTTGGGAAGTTGATTGTTTCCCATCGAAAAAGTAGAA
Organism: Sitophilus oryzae; assembly: GCF_002938485.1. NCBI lineage: Eukaryota > Metazoa > Arthropoda > Insecta > Coleoptera > Curculionidae > Sitophilus > Sitophilus oryzae. The sequence continues at coordinate 824,488 of NW_022147080.1, forward strand.
AATGCCAATGCAGATGAATGTATTGTAATTGTTATAGAAGTAATTCCAAGGGCGAAATTTATTATAATTAGTGGAAGTAATTCCAAGGGTGAAGTTTATTATAATTAGCAACCTGTGCTTTTCTTTTTATATGTAGATGTTTCAGGTTTTGAGAATGAATCGGTTGAACGAAATTCAAAATTTAGAGGAAGTACTTGCATATACAGAATAGGCCCATCAAGGATTATAGCTCAAATTTCCTTTAATGGTAGGCAATTATTCAATACAAATTAACTTTTTAAGTTACTGAAATATTAAATAGTTTACAATATGGTATATCACTATAAAAATACATTGCTTTTAGGTACAATTAGGGCCCGATACATTTTAAAAAGTAGAATATTATTTTATATTAAATGAGGTATTGTACCAACAATCAATTTATATTAATACCGGAGATTAAAAAATAACAGAATAAACTGTTCTTTTTTTATACTACAAAAATAAACTATAGAATACAACAGTATTTAAAAAATTAAATAAAAAGGTTATGCCCCGGCCGAGTTTCGAACTCCGGTCCCTCGCTTCCTAGCCTGACTCTCCACGCCCTGCTCCACAGTAACTTGCTTAGAGATAGTTCAATGACGGTATATAAACAAAAAAACAGGTTTATTACAATATCTTGACGATTTGAATTGGCGCGCGGAGCGTGCTGACCAATAGTGCCTGTTATCATCTGTGACGTAGCGACCAACCTGCGCAATATCATACCTTGTTTTCTTTGTACCATCATTCCTAGCAATCATCATCATCGTCATTTTCAGCTTATTCAACCACTTTTAATTGTGGTGTAGCTTCCCTCATATATTTTGATACTCTCTTTGTAGTTAGAACCCATTCTTCTAGGTCTCTTAATTCCTCGTAGGTACCATGCTGTAATTTTTGTGGTCCATCTGTTGTCCATTCTTCTTACCAGGTGTCCTGCTCATTGCCATTTGAGGGATTTGACTTCGTGGATAATATCTATTACCTGTGTCTTTGTTGTATATCTCTACTACTGTTATTCTTGGTTATTCCCAGCATATTCTGTTGAACCTTGTGCGACCTGCAGTTTCCTTATGATTCTATAGAACATTTTTGAAGTAATAGTTTAAGCATAAATGCTAGATAAGATATTAACCGATGTTTTTATGTATTAATTTAAAGTCTATAGAGAATCGTTTTTGGAATAAATAAAATTACTGAAAGACGATAATTTTAATGGAGCCCTCTTCTTTTCAACATAATTATGGACAAAATAATAGGAAATATACCTTTACTGAAGGGGTACAGTATGGGCGACCAGGAAATTACTATTCTGTGCTATTCCTACGACGCCGTATTAGCTGAAAATGAGGACGATCCACAGCGCTTATTAACCTCGATTTAACTGCACTGCCAAATCACTTTATATGATAATATCGACCCAGAAAACTAAATGCATGACGACATCAAAAGTACCACTAAGATGCAAACAGGAAGTCGAGGACAATGTTATCCAGCAAGAGATGAAGTTTAAGTATCTAGGCATACAAATCTCAGGATATGGTGATGTAGAAGCGGAGGTGCGAGAACGGACAACGAAGGCAACCAGAATAGCAGGATGCTTGAAACTAAAGCGAGAATTTACAAAACAACGGTACGACCAATAATGACATACACTGCAGAAACTCGACCTCATACAGCGAAAATTAAACAACTACTAGAGACAACCGAAATGAGAGTACTATGCAGAATAGCTGGAAAGACGCTTCTGGACAGGTAGAGAAATGAAAGCATAAGAGGAGCATGCAAGGTGGAAAATATAAATGAGTGGGTACTCAGAAGAAAGGAAGAATGGAAAGAGCATATCAGCAGAATGGACAGAAAAAATGGGAAACAGAAGGATAGTGAGAGTTGCACGCGCAAATCACCGCTAGGTCGCAGAAGCTTAGGACGTCTACGAAAACGATGGAGCGACAACTTGTCAGTCTAACCGGTAGAGACGATGAAACCAAACAGGTGATTCGCCTACTAGGAAGAAGGAAGAAGAAGAAGAAGAAGATAATTTAAATACAAAAATAAAAAGAATTTAAATATTTTTTTTGGATTGATAATATGGGAATAGTAGTAATAAGTTTGGATTGATAATATGGGAAAAATAAAACAAAACATTCATTTATTATATTCTGTCGTTTATTCTAGAATTTTTGTTTATGAAATAGGGCTAGATATTTTTCTATTAATATAGTATTTTTAGCTACAAAGTTATTATTTTTCAAAAAACTTTTTATAAATTATTTCAATAATAAACACAAACAAGCTTAAGGCTATTCCTACAGTCAAAACAAGCAAAGTCCCTTCCAAATGATTTCTATTTAGCTTAATAAATTTGTTACTGTTTGATATATCCGGACTTCTTACGCCAAAATCCAAATCCCATCCATATTCTGTCGGACCCGTACTGATATCGCGATAGTACTCACGGTAGGGAGAGTTCCTTCTCATCAGATAAGTTACGAATTTCAAATCTATAACATTTTCCTTCATTATGTGATAGTGCTGCGAATAGTATTCTCCATCAGACGTTTTGTTTAGAAACAAGATACACTTGATCCATTTTCAAGTCTCTAATCCAGTCCATTTGGTCTATATAAGATAAATTAAATAATAATGGGACTAAATCTTCTTGGATCATTCGTGTCCATTCTGGATCGCCACAGATCATTAGTTTGCTTTCGAGCAGTTCACTTACTGTATCTATATTCTTACGGTACTTGGGAATAGTTAAAGTTTTTATGACAAAACTCTGAAAAATGCTGCTAAATGTAAAAAGGTAGTAACTGCCTAACAGCAAAAAGAGTTTAAAACTGCCTAAGCGGAACCGGATATTTTTAATGAATATATTTTGATACAAACACAGCAATATTCTGTAGAGAAAAAATAGAAATAAAGCAAGAAACCACGACATTCGATCTAGCATATACAACAAACTAACCATAAAAGGGACTGGTTTTGATTTTGGTGTAATTATGACAATTTTGGATATTTTTGTTGTAAAAGTAGAGTATCTTGAGAGGAATGAACTTAAGAGTATGCTATTAAAAGTCATGTCAGTTCTATTATTTTTAACATCTTCTATAGTCTGAAACATATTCTCTTTGGAATTGTTCGTATTGGGTGGAATTATTCTACCTGTAGCGTTAATTCTTTTCAAAAAATACTTCATATTATCACAATCTCTTCCTGATTCACATTTGTTATTAATCACTTCAGATATTTGTTCAATATAAAACATAGTTATTATTATTGGGTATCCGTATAAGTTTTTTAGTTTATTAGGAAACAACATTTCTTCATTTAGAGAAGTTTCTTTAGAAAAATTCAAAATTTCATTTTTATATGGATGAAATGATATTATTTCCAAAGAATTTTCTTTATTGAGATAAACCAAAACATAGTTCAGTACTTGCTGAGATTTCCAAAATTGCTTAAGAAAGACTTCTATTTCTTGGTTGCTTTCCTTAACTGTATCGATAATAATAAAGTGGAATTTTTTCATATGATACCAAAACTGAGGCTTATCCAGTAACCAAAAACATACATCTTCGATATCTTTTAATAACTGTGAGAACACAAAAATATGTATGAAAGTGCTATTACTGTATCCAAGTTCTATTGTTTCTTTGTTTATAATTTCTATGGGTCTAGGTTTTATAAATTTGATATATCTTCCATAGATAATATCACATGCTCCAGGTATTTCTGTATTTGACGCTGCAATATGTGTATATCGTTCTAAATACATTATCTGTTGCCTAAAATATGTATTCAATTTTGATTCAGTGGCTTTAATAGGTTTCAAACAACATTCGCTGTACTTTATTATAAAATAATTCACTATTATGACGTATATAATCTTGGAAATCATTTTGTATTTTTCGCTATACACTATACGCTAAAATTCTCTAGTTAAGGAGGAAAGTATAATATTTAATGAAAATCTTGTATGAATAATATTAAAAGAGTTGCTAATGTTTGTCGAGTAAATTTAAAGGCTTCTATTACATTGTATTATAAACTCATCCGTTGTATTAATATACTTATAATGGTTAGTTATTTTTGTATGTCCATTTGTATATTAAAGACTAATTGTGTTCTTTTTTTAGAGTTTCTAACCATTTTCCATGATTGATAGAAAAAAAAAACATTAGAGTATGTATAACAAAAGATTCGTTATGAGGAATTTTATAATAATTACCTGTATTGTCTGTATGCCAATAGTCTACTAATATGGACACATATAGTCTACTAAACATGACCTGTGCATGCGAAACCTGGACACTTAAAATGGACATCATAAGGAAACTGCAGGTCGCACAACGCTCAATGCTGGGAATAACCAAGAGAGACCGTAAAAGAATATAGAAAAGACACAGGCAATAGATGTCATTTGCAGTCAATAGCAAGTTTGCTATTTCTTACATATTAGAAACATAAATAAACAAAAATGGCAAATAACAAATTTATAACGAAAACTTCAAATCTCAAAAACGCAAAAAATAAATATTTTCTTGAGTAATCATATTCGCAAAGCCAGGAAACAAAATAAAAAAAATTATAAAGTAAATTCAAGTCGTCTATTTTTATTATTGACAAATCTGGTTATTATATTGTCTACATTGACTTGAATGTCTCTATGTATAAACAGGAACGATAATCCTACTAATCTATCCTGACCCATTGTGGAACGAAGCCAAGTTTTAAGGCGCCGAAGAGAGGAGAAACTTCTTTCTGCTGACAGGTAGGGTGAGCAAAAATTGTAGGCTTTTTTTTATTAGAGGAAACATGTTCTCATCACAGGACGAATATAAGCTCATGACATCATTTCCACTTTTTTGTACCGTCTTCCAGATACTAAATTCTGATTTTAATTTTAAAAGTAATAAATCTTTATTTTGGTTGTTTTCAACTTTGCTTAAATAGCCCGCAACTAACTGAATCGACTGGATAATTTCACAATCAGCCTTTGAATTAAAAATTGAAGGAACAAATATGTTAAAATCGTAGGTATTTAAAGATTCCTCGTTAAATCGAAATTGAAGATCTTGTAATACATTATCTAATAAAGGAATATATATATATATATATATATATATATATATATATATATATATATATATATATATATATATATATATATATATATATATATATATATATATATATATATATATATATATATATATAATTCTAAAATAGGAATCGATAGTTTCTGCAGATATATTCGGGCGATGCGTTTGTCTCTGAGTAACTCTTGGCTGGGTGATTTCTAAATCTAATTTTTTATGAATATCTGAAACTAAAGAAAAGACGGATCTAAAATAGGTTTCGGAATTTTGACGTCTTTCTTTTAAAACTCTAATAATATTTTGTATAAGCGTAGTTGCATATTGTTTATCAATCGACTTCGTTTGAAATATTTTGCTTAAACTTACGGTTAAGGCTAAAATGTCAGAAAGAGAACATAAAGAAACTATAAATATGGTAGAAGAAATAGCATTCATTAAACATTCTGCTTTTGAAGAAGCTTCCCGATCTTTCCAATGAGAAATGATATTAAGCAGGTGTACAATGATATCAATAGTACTTTGAAACTGAAGAACGGATTCGTGGCGTTCAACCCATCTGGTCTCACAAAGACTTTTTAGTTGACTATGACCATCTAACTTTCCCTTAAGTAGAAAATTCTTTTTGGCGGAAGCTTTAAAAAATGCACATACTTCTTTTATAACGCCAACAGTATTTCTAACAGCTTGAATATTTGAGCACTTTGAAATAGACAGTTTAAGAGAATGGGTAGTACAAGGACTTTTAAGAGCATTTTGTAGTTTTTTTTTAGTTCGGTAACAGCACCTTTCTGTTCACCAAGCATTAAGTTGCAAGTATCGGTTCCGATTCCTATACACATATCGGGATTTAAATTAATTTTTTTAATAAAATTAAATACAATTTGGGCCAAAACTTCACCATTAACTGTTGGTGCCATTGTATGTTCATCAAATATTGCGTGGCAATCAATGAAACCAACAAAATCTTCATAAATAACATTTTCATAACAATATCTTAGTATTATCGACATTTGAGATGTATGACTTATGTCTGTGGTTTCGTCAAATACTATGCTATAAAAAATACTTGAATTTACTCGATGCAAAATGGTTTGTAAAATTTCCTCACCACATAAGTCGATTAACTCATTTTGCGTATAGCTACTAATATATGTGGCACGAGATGATGTGTTTTCTAAATGTGTTTTTAATGCGACATCACCACTCTCTATTCTAAATTTAATTAATTCACGAAAGTTACCTTCATTATATACAAGACTGCCCTCATCTTCAGAAGTATCCTCTGTAGCAAGAAGTCCTCGATCTCTATGACCTCTAAAAGGAATATTTTGGCGTCCCAAAAATATTATTGATTTTATAATTGGTGCCAGTCTAAGTTTATTTTCTAAAACTTTCCTTTGTCGGGCTTCGTCTAAACTATTTCTAATGTCCTTATCTGGGGTTTCGTACATTTTAATAAAATTGTGTCCCTCTACAACAGCTTTATTGTGGTAAGTCGATTTATCATGGGTTACCAAATCTCCTTCTTGAGTCAAATCCGTCAAATGGCAATGGGCAGGACACTTGGCAAGAAGAACGGACAACAGATGGACCACAAAAATGACCGGAATTGTACCCACGAGGAGTTGAGAGACCTAGACGAAGACCAAAATTGAGATGGGACCATGATATTACGAAATTAGCAGGTATAAATTGGGCTCGCAAACTACAAAGAGAGTATCTAAATATTTAAGGGAGGCTATACCATAATTGGAAATGGTCGAATAAGCTGAAAATAATAAAAAACCTAACTAAGAGTAGAACAAAACTTGTCTAATAATTTTTCAATTTTTATCAGCATGATTTTGTCAAATACTATATAAAAAAAAATCACAATAATTGGTAGAATGGTAAAAATAAAGACAATAATTATATATTATTTTCTTATGTTATAATCAAGTGAGTATGTTTAACAGACAAACATTTTTTGTATTATTGTTATTTGTTTTACGAAAATTTAGCCAAAAAACTTTTTATATAGTAATTCAATAATAAATACAATTAATCCTAACACTTTTCCTAGAGTCAAAAGAATAAGAGTGCCTCCTAAATGATCTCTATTTAGTTTAACTAACTTAGTACTTCTTGATATTATCGGATGATTTACTCCAAAGTCCAAGTCCCATCCATACTCAGACATACTTAAACTAACATCGCGGTAGTACTCACGATAGGGGGAATTTCTTTTCATTAAATACGTTATAAGTTTCATGTCTATTACATTTTCTTTCATTAGGTGATAGTACTCTGAATAGTACTGTCCATCTGGTGTCTTGTTTCGAAATAATTTCTCTAGCCACCAAAATGGACATAGATAAGCTTGGTCTAACTTAAGTTCTCTTATTGTGTTTGTTTGATCCATATACAATGTAGGATTTAGTAATGGAACTAACTCTTTTTTTATGTTAGAAGCCCATTCCAAATCTGCAGAAATCCTAAGTTTACTTTCAAGAAGGTCGGTTACAGTGTCAATATTCTGGTGATACTTAGGAATGGTTAAAGTTTCAATGATAAAACTTTGAAAAATGCTGCTAAATGTGAAGAGGTAATAGCTGCCCAAGAGTAAGACTAGTTTAAAACTGCTTAATTCCGATGTGAATCTTTTTATCAGTATGGTTTGATACAAATACAGCAAAAGTTTATGCAGAAGGAATAAAAGTGAAGTTAGAAACCATGTCAATGGATCGAACATGTATAGTAAGCTGACCAAAAGAGGAATTGGTGTAGCCTTTGGTGTTATGATGTTAAATCTAGCAATTCTTGTGGTAAAAGTATCATATCGAGTAGAGTTCATGAATATACCAATAAAAGACATGTCTGTTATACCATTTTCAATATCTTTAATGGTCCGGTAATAGTTATTTTTGAATTTTTTGTTTTTTACATCGACAATTTTTCCTGTGCCGTTTAGTTTTTTTAAAAAATATCTCATAGAATCACAGTCTCTTCCGAATACACATTTGTTATTTGTAATTACACATCTGTGTTCCAAATAAAACATAGTTATTTTTATTGGATATCCGTACAAATCCTTTAATTTGTATGGAAACAAAATGTCTTCACTTAAAAGCATTTCTCGAGATAAATTCATTATTTTATTTTTGTATGGGTGAAAACATATTATTTCTAAAGAATTATCTCTATTGAGATAAATTAAAACATAATTTAATACTTGCTGTGACTTCCAAAATTGCTTGAGAAAAACTGCTATTTCACGGTTACTTTCCTGAACTTTATCAATAATAATAAAATGAAATTTCTTCATACTATACCAAAACTGAGGCTTCTCCAATAACCAAGAACATATATTTTCAATATCTATGGAATATTGAGCAAACACAAAAATATGAATAAAAGTGCTATTACTGTGTCCAATTTCTATAGTTTCTTTGTTAATAATTTCTAGAGTTGTATGTTTTAAAGCTCTGGTATAATGTCTACCATAAATAATATCACTGGCTCCTGGCAGTTCTGTATTTGATACAGCAATATGTGTATATCCTTCTAAATAAATCATTTGTTGTTTAAAGTATTCGTGCAATCTTGTTTCAGTTTCTTCCACAGGCTTTTAAAAGACATTCATGCAATTTTAAAGTACTAGAATACATATGTACCGTAATTTTGCAAACCATCGTGCATTGCATATGTGCATAACAATATTCTTCAAATGAGTAGATATAAAAACTCATTTTAAATAGTATTACAGTATAGTTAGTGTTTATACGTCATAGAAATTGCTGTTATTACTTTATAATAAACCGCAACCTTTAAAGATTAATATGTTTATAATGGCAAGTAATTTATATATCCATTTGTGTATTAAAAGCTGAATTATATATTATTTCTTCAATTATTTTTCACATTACTAATATGATATAATCACTGACTTATATTTAATATAGTGATTTATTAAAAATATATTTAAAATTATAAATCGAGTAATTTCTGATTGTTCGTATAACTTTTATTCGTGTTTTTATTCAAACCGATGATCGATAGCGTTAAAACAATATTTTTTTCTGAATTGTGGTGCAAATTGGACGACATGCTAATTAGAAACACATCAAAACAATAATACATTATAGTCACATCAAAAACCCATCGAATTTCGAATTTTTGTTAAACTTTTCTCGGTAGTACTATTGAAAACTTTTATTTCAGCTTATAATTAGTGTCTGTGGCGTATCCGAAGGTAGATAAATTGATTAAATTTTTATAAATAAAAATTCACATCATTTGCTTGTTGGTAAACATTTTTGCAAAATTTTACACTATAGGGTGGTCTAAACTGTATTCCGAAACTTCTGGCAGCATATTCTGTAGACAAAAATAAGTAAAGAGTTCGTATAATTGTATATCCTAAAATGCTTAGTTTCGTAGGTATACAGTGTAGAACTCTATTTTTATTTTGTAAACTTGGAAAATAAGTTGGTTATAATAATGGTTTTATAATCTATGACTCTACTTCATTTATCTAGGTAATGCCAAAAACACTCATTTTAAAGTTACCGATTAGAGAAAATAAAGAGATTCATTGCGCAATATTTACGATCCGGTAAAAATGTGATGTAAAAGGAGGCTTAGCTTGCCTGAGGCGAATCAGTAGTTGTTAGGCTGGCAGGCTGTTGTGTTGTGTTTCTTGGCCTGCTAGAGCTTCGATATTTGGGGGTTGAGGAGTCTTTGATCATAAACGTTGCGGGCAATTGTGGCGGCAAATCCCCTGTGACGCTCCTTCGAGGTTGGTCTTGTGAGTTTGAGGTCTCCCTTGTCTTCTCGATTGACACGATACGGCGTTGGGGTAGAGAGTCTAGTGAGGTACCCCAATTAGCTTATTCGATTGGAATGCGAATCTGTTTAGCGGCAGAATTGCGTCCGGGGAAGCCCCTATACTAATTCTGAAAGTGATACTCAGCTGGGTTGTTGAAGATGATTGAACTTAACAGAACTGGAACGATATATTTGAATTAGATGGAAAATATAGAATGGGATATATTGAATAGAATATATCAGTGGCTAGGGAGCGGAGTACCCCCGGGTGAGTCTTACTATTTAACTACTAATTTTATCCAGATCAGTAAATGTTTGTTTGGTTATTTTCATGTACAATGAGAGAGTGCCTGCCAATGACCAACTAAATGGATGTTTGAGGTGAATTTGCATTGAGACCCGGTTGAGTAAGCCCCAGCCAGCGATTTTACAATTCCTCCTGATTTTTCCCACACTTTTGGTAACGTCAATATTTTGGATGAAAATTGGTGTCTAGGGAGGCTTTTGACATGAAAATTTCCACTTACGCCTAATATGACCTACTAGTAGAGGGCGCCATCTACATGTTTTAACTGGTTTGAAGTGTAATTAATTTTCGTCAGCAATTTGTATAAACTACTGAGTAAAAAATATACATTTGCTACGTTTTTACTTAAAAAAGGCCTCTTGGTAAAAAATCGCTAGCTACAATGAGTAATGTGTCTCGAGATATTTGGAATCAAAATTATCACAATACCTGTCATCATTGACATAAATTAAATATTGACTAAATAGTAGTTATTACAATTGAAACTATAAATACGAAATGTTTTTGTACAAAAGTTCAACAGAAAAAAAATGTAAAAAAAAAAAAAAAAAAAACATTTTCGAAAAAAAAAAAAATTATTAATTTAAAAAAATAAAAAGTCCCCAAATTAATCATTTCAATACAGCAAATTTTACTAATTCTTTTGTTAAATTTTAATTTTTTTCAATAATGATATGTATATAATGACACAAGAATTTAGCGACCGTGCGGTCTGCATCGATTCGAAGGCTTCGCCCAGGTTTCAAGTTTATTTTAATTTTATGTCAATGTTTAATTTTGACTTGTGTCTAGCGCCAGCTGTAAATATAAATTAGTAAAACCAATCAACAATTCACCAAATAACCACTTTTACCAAATAATTTTACTAACAACACCGTCTGAAGTCGCTTTAACTTCGGTGATCTATCGAGAACCAGTGTTTCGCTGTGTCTAGTAGGTTGCTTTTAAATAATACATGAAATTGATATAGTAGATACATTAAATTATGCTACATAAATAGTTAATGTTGCCTTTTGTTTATTGTTAATTTTGACAACTGGTATGTATTTTATTATTCATTTGTTGGGAATACAAAACATATTATTAATTTGAAAAGAAATGTAGGAAATTAGCGTATTTTTTTGCGGTTTGTGCGTATATTTAACTCTTTTACCCCTCATCATCAAAAATTTCTTTATAAAATGTGTACAAACAACGTGAAAATAATTAGTACAAAAGTCTAATTTTGTGATATATAAAAGAATTATATATTCTATAATATTTTTTTTTTTTTTTTTTTTTATTTTCTTTAATTTGAATTTTGACTTCAAACAGCTATATTGTTTTGCTCATTTGTAAATAATGCCTATATTATGGTAAATTTTTTCTCCTTAATATTAATGGGTCATCCTATAAAAGGGCCTATTCAAGAAATGGAAGTAATCTAATAGGACTGCTCATTCGACCAAAAGTGTCCGCCAGGTGCATACGAAAACTACTCGCTTTGTGACGACATTGTAGTCCTTTGTCATGGTTATTGTCTTATTCAAGGCAACCACAATATACATGCGTTATTGGTTGCCGGATGCAAACGTTCATTATTTAGTCTATTTATTTAAACACCTTATATGTGCAATATAGAAAATTAACTGTATAAATTGTATTAAATACTGATAATGCATTTTGACAACAGCAGTTCCCAGCATCACCCTTTGCAAGCATTCTTTTTAGAGTAATTTCCATATTTCCTAATGCACAATTAATATACAACATCGTAGGCACTTAGTAAACACTTTGTCACAACCCACAACACAAAATGAACTTATTTATACACTCTACAGCTCTAAAACTTTAAAGACATCTTTTCACATTCAAAATTGACAAAATAATTAACCTAAAATTTCTTTAGCTGTTATTTTTATAAGTAAATTCTAACATAGGTAACTAATAATACACACTATCACAACTAAGCTTTGACAAGGACTACAACGACGTCACAACTGTCAGCTGAAACGCGGGAAGAAGCGAACGTACGTCTTATGAGGATGAGCAATCCTATTAGTTTACAGTTCTAGGGGCCTACTGTGCTGGTTTCTATATCTGCACCCAGTATCCTATCGCTGTGCCCTGCACCAGATTTTGCAGGCTCTTGAAAGGATGGAAGCATATTCATATGGGATTCTGCATTGAAAGCTCAAGTAGAAAGTGTTGCTTGTGATCCAGAGCCTCGCAAGCCTCGGAGACATATTATGTGCTCCGCTATTTCAGGATCTTTATCGCGGAGTTCAGAAGGTTTCCTTTAATATTGTCGTACAATATCAAGGGGAAGCTTGTTTGTTTGCTAGGATCGCTTATAACAGACTCTTTTAAAACAAAATATAAAAAAAAAAAAAAAAAATATATTTAGTATAAGATATACAATGGTTTTAGAAATGCAAAACAATTTGCAAAGACTAAATATAAATAGAGGTTGAGAGGAGTATTTACAACAAGATCTTCCTTAGCTGACGGGCTGACCTCTGACTCTTCAGCTGACTAACTGCTCGTTAACTCGCTATGAACTGACTAACCATTTTACTTAATCCATCGATTGACTATTGAACTCATAATGCGACTTCCTGCTTTCACAGCATACCTTTTTTTTATCCCTCGTGGTCATCGGCGGTTACGTTGTTCAATAGTTTACCATCTAATTACACTCACCGGGCTATTACCATGAGGAAATCGAACTCGGTGACCCGCGCTTGACTATCGAATCTGAGATTGCTGTACTTAATTGTTTATATCGGTTATTTAATAACATATTCAAATCGAATACGCGGCAACCGATCTCCCAAATTCAAGACCATCAAACTACTAATTAGAATTCATATCTTTTACGTGATTTCACAATGAATACCGAAGCAACAATGCAGAGTGGTATAATGGTACTCTTAATATAGACAATTAAATTGTGCATTTATCTTTGGGCATCCATTCGCGTCATGAGGCTTATTTAAATTCAACAATTCATACCTATGGCGGATTCATCCAAAAAATCCTATATGGGTATTTCAAAATACCGCAATTCGTACAAGAAAATCCACAAAATAAAATAGCTATTTCTTTGTAAACACTCTGCGTTAAACACAAACGGAAACCAATTTGTCATGAGCACGGAGCTCTTTACAATAATTCCGTCTAGATAACTAGCACCTACAAATAATAGTTTCATTAATCACCGAAAATGTAACTCTTTGGAACCATTTCCATCTGAAACATCGAAATAAAAGCGGTAAAGAAGCTGTCTGATCTGTTTTCATTTAAATATCATAACCGAATCGATAACGGAATCAGAGGGCTCCGTTTAAAAAGAGGTTTCTTACCTACATTACCCATAAACGATAATAATAAGCAATTAACAGTAGACGCTAGGCGGCGCTATCTTACAACTTAACAAACAAAGCGCGTTTTTTCAAAAAATTTAAATGCGACAGTATATGTAATCTTAGCCGATGGTAAAGAGTAATAACAAAAACTTAAAAGTCACGAAAACCGCATCCTTGAGATCCAAACCACATTATTAAACCATAATAAATAATAAAAATTTAACCACAACATCTGTCATAGATACTTATATTCTGTTACTGGTGCATATAAAAATAATATAAAAAAAAAAAAAAAAAAAAAAATCCATAAAAATTCAGGAACACTCACAATAGTAGAAATTCTAACATCTAACACTATTTGATAATCAAATGACAATGAATAAGCAACGACGCGCGACGCCCATCTTTGTCCTAATTAAAGAAAACGCGCTAAAACATGTTCCACCCGAGACCAAATTGTTACCACGGCTCCAAACAGCCACAATACATTTCCAACATAGCCGCCTGGTATACTATCGAAGCATTTGATAAATGTCTTTGACTACGCCACCCATGGTGTATGCGGTGCATCATACCAATTCAATCACGAACAGGCCAAAGTCGCCAATGGCAAAAACCAGTACTGACGTATACATCGCTGCCATACAGTAATCAGAAAATAACCTACCAAATCCAATACGAAACGCCAAAGTGCCAGTGGATAATAAAGCCTATTTCCACTCAGCGAAAAGGCAACCTGGCTCTTTCTCTTAGCATTGTAGCTTCTTTACACTTGAGCTTGAAACATATCACCATTGTATAAAGGGAGTCTCTGGACTTTGCTCAGGTTTAGCCTTGCCGTCCGTTGCTCTAGTTTTGTGTGACTCCATCCTTGTATCTCCAAAATGATGAAGTGTCTAACATCACAAATCTCTGCTGCAGCCCGTATATGGGCGTTATATGTCCTGTATTCTTTTAGTCATTGATATTAGGAATGTTTGTAAAATATAACTTCTGCGAGTATATTATTTTTAGTACTTGGCACATCTTAGTTGAATTTCGATAACCAATACAAAAATGAAACGTAGCCACTAAATTTAGGAAATAATGTAAATGCTTAAGTCAAATTTAAGCTGTGTGATTATTAGTCATCTACTGAAGAAATTTTAAGTTTCCACATTCACTCCTTCTAAAATACCACATGCATACATTGATAAAAGTTTTTACAAATAGCTATCCAGATTAAACTCCTCTTTTTCCTTCCATCCTGTTCTAAAATTAGTCCAAGAAAATAAATGCTATCATTTTAAGGGGGATGAAGTATTCAGCATCGAGCGCTCGGTTCAAATTTCCAAGCTTTCCAAGCTTTCCCTAATTCCAAACTCATATTTATCTCTTCGTTCATTTTCTATGGTGGAAAAATATACGGTCGTTTGCGATGTCATTTTGGCAAACAAAATACATGAATAGAAATGTAGCCTCATTAAAATCTGAAATTGTTCTGACCTGTCAGTGTCATGCCCACAATTTCTCTCTTTGTCCGATGGTGATGGCTGCGGCAACGGCAACAACCTTTTTCAACCTTTCCATCTTTCTTCTTTCCGTAAAGCCATGCTAATAAATCCTGCCCTTCCCGGTTATATAGGTGCAAAATATGCTCCTTTCTCTTCTCTTCTCTCTCTCTCTCTCTCTTCTCTCTCTCTTTCTCCTCTCTCCTTCTCTCTCTCTTCTCTTCTCTCTCTCTCTTCTCTCTCTCTTTCCTTTCTCTTCTCTCTCTCTCTTCTCTTCTCTTCTCTCTTCTCTTCTCTTCTCTTCTCTCTTCTCTTCTAAATATAATTATTTGTTGTCTGAAAATATTTTGTTTGAAATGTAGATTCCTATTTTTATTCCCTATATCATGATTCTGCAAATAAAATATATAACCAATGCAGAACGCGTTCTTATAAAACGAAACCTCAACAATCGATAAAAACATATATTTTAGTTAAAATCGCTACCACTAGCCAACATGGCGGAATTTTAATTCATTATTTTATAAATTGACATGGATTCGACACAAATCATCTACAACATTTTATATTTATGTTCAAAAAGAGAAACTCGTGTTTCGAAAATGAATCGATAATAAATGGAACCTTGTTTCAAAATATTTGACGAAGTGCTATCTGGTGTAGTGAAATTTTGAACTTAGCTATCCACAACAATGCTAATCACTCTGGGGGCCCGATTCTAGACATATTTCCTGTCTATAGTGACTCATCAATCGTATAGCATCAGCCAGACAGGAAATTTCTTGCTACGGAACTTACAGAATCCCACTGCTGGTCAAAATAATGAAAAATATTTTTATTTATTGTTTGTTTTTTTTTTTTTTTTTTTTTTTTAAATTTTGGAAAAAAAGAGAAAAAGGTTTGCTGGTAACATTTTTCTTTGGTCTCCTGTTGGGTATGAGTAGTGTCTGTTATTACATTTATTCCTAAAACAAATCATATCTGTAATGCGTATAATAAATAATTATAGAATCGCATAAGAAAAGTATCTGTATTTGTAGGCACCATATGTCCTTCCTTCTGCTTTTTAATTATAGTACTATAAAAACTTGAATAATGCTTCTAAATGCAAAACTGCAGAACAAAATCCAAACAATTAAAGCAATCATATAAGTTCCCATTTGATAGAATAACAAATTATGAACACTTTTCAGGCACAAAACGG
The DNA here is from genome assembly GCF_002938485.1 of Sitophilus oryzae. Lineage (NCBI taxonomy): Eukaryota > Metazoa > Arthropoda > Insecta > Coleoptera > Curculionidae > Sitophilus > Sitophilus oryzae. Next base: position 840,771 of record NW_022147080.1, read on the forward strand.
TTACGAAATGAGCCATTACAGCGTTTTAAATGTTTCGGAAAATAAGATCTTTGTTGTTATAGCCTATGTAGCAAAACAATATTTTGATAAAATGTTTGGAAATAACAAGCGATTTATGTTAGGAAACATATGTCTTAAAAATGCGATGAAACTGTTTTGCAATGTTTCTCAGTAGAGATTTTGTTTCGATTTTGTTTCTAAAATTGCTATTTGACTGTACAATAATAAATCAAGTAAAATAAGCTAAATCTATATGATAAGGGCAACGGCCCAGCTACGTCAAAACACCGACAGGTTCCCGATAGATCACCGAAGTTAAGCGACGTTCAACGATGCGAGTGAATGGACAGGTGACTGTCTGGAACCTCTGTCGTGCTGTTGTTCCATGCCAAGAATGTAAAATCTATTGACACACACTCCTTATTCACGCCAGTTCGAAGCTGGATGATATTGGAGATCCGATTTAGACACTCGCTTAATGTTAGGAAATGTACTTAACTCTGTACAAATACAAAATAATAGTGATGGGTTGTTATTTAACTATCTGTTATTTTATAACAATTATTTAGAAATAACATAACGCAACCGTTACTACTTTAAAAAAAATAACAGATATAAAATAATGACACGCAGAGATTGACTGTTCGTGAAACGGGCTCTATGCCCTCTCAGCTAAATCGGTAAAACAACTTCAGGTGCATGTGGATGGGAAAAATACGTTATTTCGACAAACTATCAATACAGGTTAAGCAGAGATACAACGGAGTAAGGCGCCACGGCGCGGCGTGTTGGGTTTACAACAGCTTAAAAAATAATAGATATAAAAGAAGCAGGTCTTTTGAAACAGTTGCGGGAATAACGCCTGGCGGTCGAGGTAACAGGAGTGGGAAAGAAGGAACGCTGCTGCATCGGTCGATTATCGATGGAGGCTCGCAACGGGTTGGAGAATAACGCATCAGTTGTTTTAGCTACGTTGTTTTTTAACCCGTTACGAGTATAACAGAGCGGCGGTCGAGATAATCCGAGTGGGAAAGTAACGCTGCTGCATCGGTTGTTGATGGAGGTTCGAAACAGGCTGGAGAATAACGCATCAGTTGTTTTAGATACATTGCTTTTCAACCTGTTATGAGCATAACGGGCGGAGGACGAGATATTATGGCGCTGTATGTTTCTGTACTTGGTTATTAAGTTTCAATATTTAGGTATTCAGAATATTTAAGATTTTTAAAAATGTATACAGGGTATGAAGCCCTTGACGTAAAAAAGCTGGATTTTGGAAACGAATTGACTTTAGGGTGTAGAGGCTCTAGGGATAAGAAGGGATTTTGAAACTCAATTCTAAGGGGTGAAACCACCCTCAAATATTAGAATATTCTTAAACACGTATATTTCTATTTTGTTGTTTTACATATTTTAAGATTTTAAAAATATACAGGTGTTTACAAAATATGACCATTGAGTAATCATGGACTTGCTTAAACGCTTGACGTTTGTGTTGATTTTTACAAAACGGATTGAATTCTCGAATCTCAAATTCCAAGAGGGCGAAACGCCCCTCAAATATTAAGCAATATCGCTATTTAAAAAAGGTCTTGGGAAAACTCTTGGACACGCATAATTTATTTTGTTTTTTACATATTTTGAAATTTTTAAAAATCATACAGGGTGTCTCCAAAAAGCTAATAATTGATTAACCACGATTCTGCTTAAACCGCTCGGACGTTTAAAGCTTATTTTTGCAAATGTGAGAAAATTTTATCCAGCTCTAGGCTGTTACTAAATTCTTGCTTTGCTTATCATCACCATTACAAATTGACAACGACGCGAACAAAAGTCGCAAGTGCTACGCTAGTTTATGTAAAATTAATTGCACCTAGTGTGTAGTTGGTTTATTTATGAAGAACATACTACATTTTGTTACGCTATTTTTGACCTGCAAATGGTAAATCATAACTAAGAACTTCTCGCCCGTCGAGTGAGATGCACCCTGTACACTGCTGTGCAATTCAGGATCTACGCGAATCGAGGGGCAAGGCGTAGGTAGATCGGAATATATAGGTATAGACGAGTGGCGGCATTTTGGCTTTTTTATATCGTAATTTGTAAACAGCGCTTATTTGTAAACAACCACCGTTTTAGAGAGGTATTTTAGATACCAATCGATATTTGTAGGGAAATGCTATGACACCCTGGAAATACTACCACTGAGCACGTCATTGTTGCAACTTGCAACTGTGTTAATACGCCTGGCGGTGACCGCCTCATACTCTTTCAGATATTTAGCAACAAAATAAAGAAACCTGTTATTTTTAAGCCGTTATTTTAAGTTGTTTTTATAAATAACTATAATAGTTTCAATTGTTATCTAAAATAAATAGTTTCGTTACCCATCACTACAAAATATACCAAAATTGTACTCTAGATAAACAACTTCTAGTATAAAAACAGAATCGAATGTGTTGTTAAACGAGTTTTTATCAAATTTAAAACAAAGCTATTAAAAACGTAAATAACAGCTTTAAAGAGCGTCTGCTCGAAAATTCACCTTGGCAATCCCGCCCAAAAAGAAATATTCCCGTTACACGTTTCAACTTCCAAATAAGTTTCCCTCTCTTTTGCAATTCCGACTGCCATAATTCATGTTACAGTTTTCTTCGCAGCAACGCCCCTTGTCATATAATATACCGAAACAAATGTTTCGATGTTATCTCGTCATTCGAATTTGGTTCTTGATGTATTTGTTATTTTGCTATATCGCGCCACGCATTTGTTTCGACTTCCTGCTGCATCGATTATATTTAAATTTGGGTCCGCTATTCTTTATCTTTTGTTCTCATTTAAACGGAGACATTTGCCTAAATATTTGACAAAGTGTATCATACCGTTCAGTTGTGATATATCCTGTGTTAGATTACATTTTGCAATATAAATAAGAAATAAATTAAGATTGTTGTTTGTTTTATTTAAAATGACATTCTTATTCAAAGAAATGGGGAAATATTTTATAATTTATAAAAAAAAAAAAAAAAAAAAAAATAACAACAAATATTTTCAAAAAAATCCCAGATATTACGCCACTCAAAAAGAGGGATTTGAAAATAAGTCGATATTTCTGTATACGAAAATTTATGTTATGTTTTTGTAGGAAAATTTTCCGTAGATTTTGAGACATATTATCCTTTATAAGCTTTGATTCTGTGAGAATTTTGATTTTTTAAATAAAAAAAATTGTTTTAAAGTTTTTTTTTTTAATTTTTGATGATGGTTAAAATTATGACTGCATCCAAAAATTTAATTCTAAGACTCATTTTTTGCATGTATTCAGAGCTCTAGGATAAATAGTAAATATGATAATAAATTTTAAACATTTCAGTATTTGTAGAACATTTTGCGTATATTTTGAAGATATAAGTTTTTGTGCGCATAAAGCTTTGGTAAAGCTTTCTAAGAATGGATTCCATTTTTTTAAACCCTTGATTGATCACTTGAGTTCTATAATATTCATATAACTAGTAGTCACAAGATCATATAATAGTTACTTAAACTTGTCTTATTAAAGTTGTATTACGTTGTATGATAAAATGTTTTATTGATAATAACCACGATGCTGTATGCCAAATAACTGTGTTATATAGCCTTATATGATAAAATTGTAAGATTAACAAATAACTTCACAATATCTGTATTATAGAACTGGTAATGTATAATAAAACCTCATTTTAAATTAAATGGTATACCTAGTTATTTATTTTGTTATTATTACATAAAAGTAATATCTACGTACGAGCATAATCAATCACAGCTATTATGAATTCTGGACAAAGTTGGAAAAAGGTTAACAAACGCAGTGGTAGCAGCAAAGAGCATAAAAACTCCTGTGTTCATGGCAAATAATCCCTGAGAATTCCTGGTCTCTAAAAGCCAAAAATATCTCGGGTTGTTCATTTCTTCAAAAACATTGTTGCCACGTTGATGTAAAAGTTTTACTGCAGTAATAAGTTTGCATTGTTTTATTGTTGTTTATCCAAGTCCTTAGGTTGCCACTCACTCGTCAGGCATGCATGAAATGCATTGCGTGCTTGAATCCATAAAAATCTGATCATGTTTGCTAGTTTAAATACTAATCAAATGAGATTTGGCAACATCTATTTGTCACCAATCTGAATATGTCCAAAATAGTTCTATAGTGTCTGGAAATTCTGCGTAATGATAGATACTGATCCTATACCGTTTATTTTTACAACAAAGAATTATTTAAGGGATGCATTTATAATAAAATACAATAAGTAATTCGCCAAGTGTTTGTAAGGCACTTTATATATACGCCATTATATGAAGCAAAATTAAGAACATCAAAATACATTTTAAAATGGTATTTTGAGAACTACTTTGTGACAAGATTCCACATACAGTAATAAAGTGTTTAATTAAATTAAAACAAGAATTTTGAAAATTTTATTTCATTTTATTGTATAATTTATAATGTAAACCTTCTTAATCGAAATTAAAGCCTTTAATTTTGCCAAATACATACCCATAATCTACCAGTAAAATTTTCGGCTCAACAAGAATTGTCCCTACTCTTCAAACCCTATTAATGATTTTATATTACATATTTGTTTGGGTAAATCTTCCTGGTCTCTAATTCGCCATTTTCATTTTCGAGTAAAGTCTCCTTTTAACAATCCACATCCTCTAGATTCATTTTACGACACGCTTTCTAGTAAAATATAATTTGTTCCTATTATCTCCTTCGGTACAAAATAAGCAATTTCCACTTCAAGCTAAATGATCAAACGTTTTTATTATTCTGTTTCTTGATGACCACGTAATACACACAAAATTAGTTTTATATTAGGTTATAAGGACGCTGTGTAAAATAGTTGCATAAGAGTTGTATACCTTTTATAGAACTTCTATAGTACTAAACGGTTGTATAAAATGGGCCTTTTTTGGATGTAAAGCTATCATATTACGGTCTTATAGCACGTTATATGAACTGAGATATCCTATAAATATTTTCACATAGTTGTTTATACAGCCTTCTATAAAATAAAATTTGCCAAGCAGCTTGGGTAGTTATACAGTGCACAGAATTTACAAAAAGTATGCATAGAGTTTCTACATATTTTAAAAGTTTAATATATTATTTTTTTTTTTTTTTTTTTTTTTTTTTTTTTTTATTTTAGTTAAATTATTATTTTTTAGTCTCTTAATGTTAAAATGAAAACTTTGCCCAAGTGTCTAATGTTCTAAAAGCCTGCCATGTTACCAAAAGCAACTGAATACTGCCATTCTAGGTATGGATTTTTTCGATGGTTTGTTTTTTGATTTAACTCAATAACTTGATTTTATTGAGGACTGCTTTTGAATAAGACAGTAATAAATTCTATACCCTTTAGCCTTGATTTGGATCCTACCAACACAATTTTGGACTTAAAACCGCAAATATGGTTGTTTATTGCGTAATTGGTCATCAGACACACACAAGGATTTTTCAAAGATGCTATTGTACAAAAAGCAACCCAGTGAGCAAAGTTTTATAACATTTAGGGAACGCAGACATTTGTCCAAAGTGAACGTATGTATCTATGCATCTGCGTTTTATTTATTTTTATCACAAAAGAAGCCTGGTAACGTAACAACAACGTCACCTAGAACAAATTTCCTTTAAAGGAATAAAATACTCATTGGGAAAGGCGTGGTTTTATCGTAACAATTACGAAAAATGTTAGTGCTCTCTTCAAAGCGAACATTCTAATAAAGATAAAGCCATTGAGATAAACTGTGCACAAACTATAGAAAAAAGACGTATCTAGATGATAAAGTGATTTTTAAATCCCTTGTTTGTTAACATATTCCATAGTGTTTCTAGAAAGAGGTACTAAAAAGTCAAATAATTAGCTACAAATTGCCTAAAAAATCATCAAAAATCGGTTCACTAGAATTCAATACATATAACTTTAAAATACATGAAAATTTTAATAGAAAAGCTGGTGAGTGAAGTTAGAAAATAAACAATAGTTTTATTAATTTTATGACTATACTATAAACATTTTCTTTTTAGATAAAGCGGCATCCTAGATTTGAATCAAAAGCTCCTTAAGAGAGATAAGAAGTTTTGTGTTACTCTGATAAAAAATATGGATTTTCTGTTTATATGGATTTTACATCTTGGTTTCATTTGCTCTTTAAGGTTACACGTATTATTTGTCTGTGATTAAAAACAAAAACAAATTAAATTCTGTAATTCGTACTCTAGCTTGATTATTCCGCAGCGTATTCCGAAGAAGGATGTTTCTTGTCACATATAAAATGAATTTTATGTGAAAGAAATATTTTGTGATAATAGTAAAAAAATAAAAAAAAAAAAAAAATAGATTTAATCCTGCAAAGTGTTCGAAACGTCTTTCCCACTCCGAGAGATAAAAATGGCGCGCGTCTTGCCACTGTACATTTCCATGAATTTCTCGACGTTAAGCGAAAAATAAAGATTCCGGGATAGAAATTAGTTTATTAAAACTTTGCCAGGCACACGCCTCAAAGGAAATTAAACCTAAAGGGAGACCAATTCAGTTATTACTTCGCAAAGAGAAAGAATATACAGAAGAGAGAAACTTTGTGTTTACAGTCCAATTATTTATTTAGGTTATTTAGAACACAGAATTATGATGCAACAGACGGTTTTGAGGAAAAATTATTATATTCGTTATAATTTATTTCCAACCATAAGAATTAAATTCATATCTTATTTTTTATTATTTATTTAAACATAAAATTTAAGACTTTTAATTGTCACAATATAAAGGTGCGTTCAGACCGGCTGTGCCGCTCCGCGCAAGACATTTTTTTAACATGTACTTTTTTTTTAGCGCGCACAAAAGTATATGTTAAAAAAATGATTTGCGCGGCGCAGCCGTTGTGAACGCACCTTTATATATATTGCCATTGCATATGCAATGGCTAAAATCAGCGGCGTAGCGTGGCGTCAATACAAGGGGATGTAGTAAGTAACTGAAATTAACATTTTACGAACACGTTTTTACGTGTATTCCGTTGCTTACCTTGGTTATGGTTTTATGTTCCGTTTCTATCGGTTTCCTGAAAGTTTTATTATTACAATACGGAACACGGTTTCTGAAAAATATCTATCATAATAATTATCACCAAACTAACGAGCCCGAGAAGTCTGGTTTTTCTGGCTTTGTTTGTCAATCTGCAAATATTGGAAGTTCGAGTGAAATTCTCATTTAATTTCTAAAATTTTTAATAATTTTGTATTTATATCCAAAAGCAATAGAGATAGGTAGTAAAGGTAAATAAAGTTTATTAAATAAATAGAATGACTTTTTAGGACTATTTAAACTTATTATGAGGCTATTTTTTCTTAAAGTCAAGAACATTTAAAGAAAACATGAGGCACAAGACAACAAGTTATCGTGAATGTTTTGTAAGCTATAAAAATATAAATATTGATTAGATTTGTTTATTTATTATTGATCTTTTAATATTGGACCGGCAAATCTTCACTTGAACTGCCTAACGACTTTAACAGTTCATTAATAAAGTACTTTTCAATAATAAACTCCATTGAAAAGAAGAAGCAAACGTAAAAGCAGAGAATTAAAAATGCAAAGAAGATAAATATTATAATAAAGATATTGGAATTTAGAAAACGTTAACATTGGCAATATTGGACATTTCCAGTATTTTACCAAACCTGTACGAAATCATTTCGTATCAAACCACTATTTTTCAGGAACCGTTCTTTACCGTAGTTTACCGGTCTGGTTCGTCTGGTTTTGCAACGGAATACAGCCTAACTAATTTAAGTTGTGATCAAAAAGTTGTGAAATCAAATATACAAAAACTGTAACAGGTTAAAAAATAATCAAACCAATTCAAAAAAAGAACTAAATTTAAGTAAAAAAAAACGCTGTGAACGTTATTCGGAGTAAAAATGACACTATTTGTGGCGAGGCTGTACTTTTCATGACATAGTGGCGAACCACAAAAAGTCATTTTTTTTCAAACGCCACAAAAATATTAATTTTTGCGACGTGATTGACAATATAGAAAAGTAATTTTAACATCTAGGCATAAAAGTAAGTTTAACGCCTAGGCATAAAAGTACGAAAATATATTATTAACTGACATAAAGTGTCAAATTCAACGAGCCGTAATCTAGTTTCTCAATATATAATTACATACAAGGTATGACTTTTAAATATTTTTATATTATTTGGAACGTTTGAAATTGTTTAAAGACTTATTTGGGCTGTCTGAAAAAAATAGCATGTTCTATTCGGAGTAAAAATAACATTTTGTGTCTCGGCTGTATGTCAAACGTACAGCCTCGCCACAAGAAGTGTCATTTTTACTCCTATAAAGCAATATAATTTTAAACAATTTTATAACGTTCCAAATAATATAAAAATATTTAAAGGTAATACTTTGTATTTAATTATATATCAAGAAACTATGGTTACACTTGTTAAATTTGACACCTTATGTCAGTTTAATAATATATTTTCGCATTTTTGTGCTTAGGCGTAAAAGTGGTTTATTTTTATGCCTAGGCGTTAAAATTACTTTTTCTACGACTAGCCTAGAAAATGCAGTTTGACACACGGAAAACTGGATCAGTAATTGGCGTTTTGCAAACTGTTGTGTGCTAAGGATTTAGCGCACGACATGTGTCATTTTGCACACGACATGTGCCAATTTTAACATTTTTCACTAACCTCCAACATGTTTAACCTAACCTCCAATGTTTAGCTGAAACGCCAAACGCAACGCAGCCGTCAGAAAAGTGTCACCATTATATTGCAAATTATTTCACAAAACTGGCAAAAACTGAGTAAATCTGCTGCTAATTTGTAGTCGTAGAAAAAATAGCGTAAAAAAAACTTTTTCGAAAACTTCCTTGTACACTCGTTCGACTTGTGGCGAACTCGTGTGCAAAACGTCGTTTTCGAAACTCGTTGTTTAATATACTATTTTTATATTGTCAATCACGTCGCAAAAATTAATACTTTTGTGACGTTTGAAAAAAAAGTATTTTATGTATGTTTTCGACTGTCAAATCTGCCATAAAACTCAATCTAAACCAGTCAATATTGTCGTAGACATTCCATTTATGTCTGGAGGATGATACAGTAACAATCAAATATAAATGAACCAAAATAGGAAAAGAGAAAAGGGACATCTGTGGTGGTATTTGGCACGTATTCCGTGCCCTCCAGGGTTAAAAAAATTGAAAATTAGGTAATAAGAAATGCCACGTATGTTTATAATGGATCATTTATAGTATTCCTTTTTTAATAAAATCAATTGGGAAAACCAAAGAATATAGGAAGAGTAATAGAATGTATTATAATATTTTTAAAATACAATATGATTTTAAGTAAGTTTTGTTGAAAGAAAACTGTTGTTTATAATTTCATATTATACACGATATGATACATTTGAAATTATTAGTCAAAAGGTCATCATATTTTTATTAAATACTAGCGTGCACCCGCGACTTCGTTCGCATCGAATTAATCATTTGTAATGGTGATGACAAAGCAAATCAAGAATTTCCATTAACATACAAACTGGATAAAATTTTCTTAAATTTATGTCAGCATGAAAAAAAAAACAATATGGCAATATTATTATATCACTTGGTAATATTTGAGACGTAGTTTCATCTCGTTGGAATTTGACTTTCGAAAAATCCGTTTGCCAAAAATAAGCTTTTTACGTTAAGCAGTTTAAGCAGAATCGTGGTTAATCAATTACCCAACTTTTTGGAACACCCTGTATGATTTTTTAAAAAAATTCAAAATATGTAAAAAAACAAAATAAATTATGCTTGTCCAAGCGTTTTCTCGAAAGACTAACCGTTTTTTAAATAACAAATATTGTAATATTTGAGGGGCGTTTTCATCCTAGATTCGAGAAACCCTTCCTTATCGAACCTCTACAAACCACAGTCAATCCGTTTGCCAAAAATCAGCTTTAAACGTCAAGCAGTTTAAGCAGAATCGTGATTACTCAATGATCATATTTTATGAAACACCCTGTATACATTAACAACAAAATAAAATATACGTGTTTAAAAGTGTTTCCAAAAAACTCACCAGTTTTTAAATAAAGAATATTCTAATATTTGAGGAGTGGTTTTACCCCCTTAGAACTCGAGTTTCAAAAAATTCCTTTTTATCGAGCCTCTACACTCTAAAGTCAATCCGTTTTCCAAAAATCAGCTTTTTAAGTCAAGCGCTTTCAGCAGGATCGTGATTAATCAATGACCAGATTTTTCGAAACACCCTGTATACATTTTAAAAAAATCTTAAAATATGTAAAAAAACAAAATAAAATATACGTGTTTAAGCGTTTTTTCGGAAACTTGACTGTTTTTAAATAAAAAATATTGTAATATTTGAGGGGTGGTTTCACCCTCTTGGAACTAGAATTTCGAAAAATCCCTTCTTACCGAACCTCTACACCCTAGAATCAACCTGTATGCCGAAATTGAGCTTCTTGCGTTGAGTGGTTTGAGCAGGATCGTCATTAATCAGTGAGTCATTCACTTAGGGATTTTATACAGGGTGTTTTAAAACAAATGCGAAAAACTTCAGGGGGTGATTCCTTGTTCAAAATAAAGGGTAGTTTGCTTTATAAACGTTGGGTCAAAAGTCAACCATTAGGGAGATATCGCGGTACAAAGATGGCGGAAAAATAATGTTTTTATTTTTTATCTTGAAAACGAAAAGAGATAGACTAATGAAACTTTACGGAAGCATTACTGTTATGAAAACACACTTTCTGGTAATTTTTTCACTTTTTTAAAATGAGTGGAAGGGGTTGATATAAACTACCCCTATCATTCTTGTTAATGAAATTTAAAGAAAAATCTTATCAAACACATGCAAAAAAAAATAATTTTGATAGTTTAGTTTATTTAGAAACTTTTTTATCTCTTGTGTTTTTTTGATAAAACTCACGGATTTGAAATTAAAAAATAAAATGTAAAGCATTACATGTCAGGACAAAAAACATTTTTAGATAAAGAATCTAGTGGGCAGCTGTAATATTTTAGGAAAAAATCTAGTCGGCCGCTGTCACTTTTTAGGATGTTTCTAATATTGTTTTATTTGACCATTACCCTACTGCAATACGTTATTATCCAGATTATTATTATTATCATTATTATCACTAGATTCTTAATCTAAAAATATTTTTAGTCCTGACATGTAATGCTTTACATTTTATTTTTTAATTTCAAATCGGTGAGTTTTATAAAAAAAATACAAGAAATAAAAAAGTTTCTAAACAAACTAAACTATCCAAATTAATTTTTTTGCATGTGTTTGATAAGATTTTTCTTCAAATTTCGTTAACAAGAATGATAGGGGTAGTTTATTTCAACCCCTTCCACTCATTTTAAAAAAGTGAAAAAATTACCAGAAAGTGTGTTTTCATAAAAGTAATGCTTCCATAAAATTTCATTAGTCTATCTCTTTTCGTTTTCAAGATAAATAAGAACATTATTTTTCCGCCATCTTTGTACCGCGATATCTCCCTAATGGTTGACTTTTGACCCAACGTTTATGAAGCAAACTACCCTTTATTTTGAACAAGGAATCACCCCCTGAAGTTTTTCGCATTTGTTTTGAAACACCCTGTATATTAGTATAGATAAAACACAAAGTGTATATGGGCTTATTATATAGTTCCATCCTATTTTAGTTTCTAGTTAGTAGTATTTTGAAATCTTTCAACTACAGGCTTGGTGCATTTCAGTAGATTTAAAAAATATAACACAATTTCTCTCCAAGATGAACCCTAATTATTTTCTTAGAATACAAAAAGAATAAAGAACTCTGTTACATTAAAGACCTAAATCGTAATTAACTAAAAGAATGAGCTTTTTTTTCTGGGTCAAACTTAACGAAAAAAAAGGGGAAGGGATGATAATAAGGTTTTATTTTAGGTGTGGCTAATGACTAAGTTCGTAACAATAAGTCTCCAAGAATAGGCTGTAAATTAAGTTAATTATTTCACTAAACGCTCCATAGAGCTCCCCACAAATACCACGTTAATGACTGGGAGGTCTTTGTCTGCTAACTAAACAAAATGTATGCAAATTTCTGATGATTCTATCCTTCCCTCCTTTCCTTAACGATGTAAATGTAGAAAAAATAAACAAATGGAATTAATAAATTGTATATAAAGTATACTTTATATTACAATATAAATTGTAATATAAAGAAATTTCATATTTTTAATATATTTTTTCTAAACAAATATTATTTTTAATGGATTAGGAATAGACATATACAGCGTGAGTCTTAAATAAGTGCAAATATTTTTAGGGGTAGAAAATTTCGGTCCCAGAAACATGATTATACACTCAGATGCAAAAAAACGCAACGGAGAAATTTTTGATCAAATTTAAAGTGTCATATTTTTGTTATTTTTAGCCCTATTTTCATGATTTTTTTAGCAAAATGTATATAATTATATCAACTTCAATTCGTAAACTCAGTTTTTTATATACTTTAGTAATTGGCATATTATACAGGGTTAACCGAGGGGTTGTTTTTTCCGTACCTTTAAAACACCCTGTGCAATAATTTCGTGTGTAAATTTTTATGTAAATATAATTTTACGGTCAGAACCATGTCTTCTGAGCATTTTATTTTTTGGATCATGTCAATACATGCTTTGGTTAATTTTTAAGAACGAAATGAACTGATCACGATCAATTTGCATTTTTTTCAATTATTGTGATTTTTTAATATGACTAAATCGTTTAAGTGACTATTGTCGTAACGTCATATTACGCTGCATCGGATACTCTAAACTAAATTAAAAAAAAAAACGTTAAAGACCTACGATATAGGTACATTATAGGTATTATAGGTAGGTGCATTATAGGTACATAGGAACATACATACAAAGCCAATTACATACATATAGTCCTGGTTTTAATAAACATTAATAACGATAACAAAACTAACGGTATTAAAGAAAACATTTGTAATACTGAAGTATACAAAAAGAAAAAAAACGTAGAAAATACCCTAATACTTTGTATTGCCTCCCATGGCTGTTATAACTGCCTGTATATGTCCGTTCATACTGTCATTGAGGCTGCATATATCATATTGCGTTATGCTTTCCCATTCTTCTTTAAGAACCAAGCGAAGTTTACTTAATGAAGCTGGTACCGCTTCGAGACCTCTAACCCTCCTGCCAAGCATTTCCCAAACGTCGAACATGATGGGCAGTTCATAGTAGTATATAGTTCACAATAATCACCAAAGCTGCCTTGTCATATTGAAAAAAAAAACTTCAAAAAGAAATTATAAATGAAAAAATTGCAAATTGTTTGTGGCAAAGTTCATTTCGCTGTTAAAAATTAGCCAAGACTTGTATGGACATGATCCAAAAGACAAAATGCTCAGGAGACATGGATCTGACCGTAAAATTATATTTTAGGAAAATTTACTCACGAAATTATTGTACAGGCTGTGTCAAAGTTAGGATAAAAAACAACCCCTCGATTAACCCTGTATAATATGCCAAATACTAAAGTTTATATAAAATTGAGTTTACGAATTAAAGTTGATATAATTAAATACAGCTTGCTAAAAAAATTATGAAATAGGGCTAAAAATAACACTTTAAATTTGACCAAAATTTTTACCAATTTTCATCCAAATATTAACGGTACTTCAAAAATTATTTGAAAAAAAATCGAAATAAAAATGAAACTTCTACACCATGTATCTCCGAAACTAAGAATTTTAGAACATACACGTATACGAACTTTTTTACTTATTTTTATCTGCAGAATATGCCGCCAAAGTTTCCGGATGTTCGGACAACCCTGTATAAAAAAAACCTCTAGTTCAACGATTTCAAAAAACGATTTTAAAAGTTGGAGAAATATCATAAGCCTATATAAAATTGCCTGACAGAAAAACTGAACTTTTTTGACTATTAAATTCAAACGAATCAATTTGTCTACAGATTGTTAACTGGACAGTTACTTATAGCGGAACAGAATGGCAACACTGCCTATTGAGAACGTATGCACTTATAGGGTTTTCTTTCGACTCATCCCGTCGCGTCTAAGCGTCGCGTCGTGTATCGACGAGCGGGCCGAGGTTGCCATATTTCAACCATAAAGCTCTTGCCGCGAGTAATAAACAAATTAACAACTTGTATATCCAACAAACATTTTTTAGCATAAAATCAGTTTGTGAAACCCCAATTTGCCGTTTCATTATCAAAATGTATTATCAGCACGTAACCTAACCTATAGTTCATATAAAATAAACTTTTAGTCACCTGATTAAGCTTGACCGGCACAGCGTTGTCCACTTTTACACATTTTCTTTTAATCAAAATATTTTAAGAAACAAAAATAAATTAACTATAAACATATAAACAGTTATTATTTACATCAACAAAACTCACCTCCTTAACAGCATTTAAGAAACGCAAAGGTTACCGCTTTCCCGTTCAAAATATTCTAATAAAGTTGCGATGAGTTTTTTTACGGCTGTTAAGCTATCTTGTGCACTTCGCACTAAAAGTGGTTCTGTGTATCTCTGCAAGGTAAAAAATTTTAGCTTAAAATATCACAGCACAATTCATTTGGTTGTAGTAAACTCGTAATACAAAACTAAAGTGTCAAAACGAAGTCAGGAAATAAATAAATGTGGCAACTTGACATTTTTAACAGCAGAGCTACCACCTGAATCCCCGGCGGGAAATTTAAATTCTAGTTAGTCATCCCGGCGCCGAATATGTCCATGGATGGCCACAGTGAATTTAAAAATCGCGCCCTCGATTTTGTTAATACTCTTATTCAATAATTAAATTAGAAAAACCTCAGATTAAATCCATTTATTTCTCATGTCGTTTTGATTAGTTCCACTTATTTGTCAAACATGTTTAAATATTTTTTTGACATTAATTCTTTATTTTCTTCAGTGGGTATTATGAAACAAAACAAAATATTTTAGATGTTCTCAAGATTCTTTTATACATATTATTGTATTTTTATCCTCAAAAATTAGAATAACGAATATACGACCTAAGTAAATATCAAAATCTACATATTTCCGGTATAAATAAGATTTTATTGTTCACTTATCTCCTTGAAAATTGCCGTTTCTCCAATTCTGATAAAGTTTCAAGTTACTTACCTCGTGGGACGATCACTTTTTCGGATTATTCATGTAAATGATTTGACAAAATTCGAAAGAAAAAAGATGTAAACAGGAAAAAGAAGAGAAGAAATTGGAGGATATTTACGAAGTCTGAAAAAGCGTTTAAGGGTTATTCGAGTATTTATTTGTAAATTTTAAAAGTTGTACAAAAAATCTTGGAAAAATATACATAAATATTAGTATCAGTATCTTCTATTTTTTTGTAGAAAATGTGCCTGAAAATATATTGATACTACTTAGTAGTATTATGAAAACAACAGAACATCTTATCTCTGAGTCCTTCAAGACGACAACCATTCGTATAGGTCTAAGTTTGCGATTTCTGAAAATTCTACTTTTCAAGTGGAGAAAGATACTTCAAAATTTTTTTCAATACCGTTTGATACATAGTTATCCCGTAGTTTAAAAAAAAATAAGAATGTCAATTATAAACTTAGTGCTAATAATAAATTACAATAATTATTATTAGGTAATCCTAAAGATAAAACACTTCCACTGGAAAGGTTGGGTATTTATAAAATTTCGTGTAAAGATTGTATGTTGTATGTTGATATGTTGGGCAAACTAGAAGATCAATATTAACTAGATTTCAAAAACTCGAATCGACGAAGAGAATAGTAATGTTATTATTAATTTTAGGGTAAATTATAATAAGAAAATTAATTTACCAGTCGATATCCTGAGGGATTTCTATAAAAAAGACCATTTCTTCATTATATTAGCTGTATCCTTAGACTTAATAACGTCTAGACGAATTTGCAACAGGCTTTCCACGTTGCATCAAGTGGGTCCGATGTTAAATTGTCGAATTTGAGGGCTTGAAGGCAGGTCTCAACATCCTCTTCCGGTTCTAAAAGACGTATATCAAAATAATTAAAATGGCAAATATTAAAAGAATATTCGAATTTACCATAATCAGTTCCATGCCTCGACTTGTTACTATATTTTTCTTCTTTTTTTTTATCTTCTGAAACATATTTGGAAACCGCTGTTTTAATGAATATTCACACCAGAGATCTCACACAGCGGAATTTGATTTGACAACACAACAAATTAACTACAATACGATAGGACTTTTATTTAAAATATTTAAAATATTGAAGAGAATACTTACCGCTCTAATGAAACTAAAGCCTCACTGAATAACTCAACCACACAGACGTTATTAAAGTGCCAAAGTAACCGATCAAGATGGCCACCATTTAAGTCCTAATATTTTATTCCTGATATTAATAACCGCGTACATTAATATAATGTAGTGTGTTCCTTGTATTAATAACATTGTTCATTGTTGCAATGTACAACTCATTAATCAATGATTTTGTACATTAATATAATGAATATGTGTTCATTAAAGTTTCAGCATTAAAGCAAAGAACGCATTCATTGGGACAATGAACGCGTTCTTTATATTAATGAAAATCTTACATTAATTTAATAACCAGATTTTCATTATATTGATGAAATTAAATTCATACTATTAATAAATCAGGCACCGATCTATGATTAACAAATCATTAATATAATGAAAAAAATCATTGTCCCAATGAAAGAACAGTTAATAATCAATGTTCATTAATATTATGAACAATATTTTTTCAGTGAAGATATGGTAGACCGGATAAATCTTGCTGATCATATTGTTGATAAAGAACATTGTATAGATATTAATAATTTAAAATTAGTTAAACAAGTCTCAAATTACAGGCAATTAGATGCATATGAGAACGTCAAAATTAATAAATGTAAAGATAGTATGAACAGATACATTGACCAGGTTCCTTCCAGTACTGTGTTCCTACTGCTCTAGTTTCGATAAATAATTGTTACGCTGGGTTGGTTTTGACTCGCTGGGCTAGTTTTTGCCACGCCCACTCAGCGAGTATATAAACGCTCAATTTGTAGAAATTAGTTTAGTTTTTATCATCTGCTGATGATGCTAACCCAACAAACATTTGAAGTTAAAATTACTTTAAATTAACCACCTGGACTATTATTAACCAACTGGAAATTGGTCGAAATTTCCAAGAATTGACGTTAAAATTCCCAAAGTGGGGAATTAAAACTAAAGTAATTTGGAAGTTAAAAACAGGTTAACAGGTTATGATATCTTGTATGAAATATGGACTATGAAGTCAAAAATAACCGACCTGAGGTCATAACATGGTAAAATAGAGGTGAATTTTACTAAAAATAGTCCTAATTTATACTACCTACATTTTAACATGGGAAAGAAAGGGAAAGAATAAGGTTAGGTATTTTTCTTTTTAATATGTGTATGTGAATGAATTTCCCAATATTGAACCAGGGAGACAAAAAAGTTTAATAACTGGCATAGCCGTTTGAACATTAATCCAATATGGATGAAATACCTACGTATATGCATTTCTAGTAAATGTAAATAAGTTTTAAGTGGATTACTGGATTCCCAAGATAATTATCCCGAGAAAAATTTTCTGTGAGATGTAAATATGATAGGCCCTAAAAAATTATGCGCCATTAAAATATTATGTATTTTCAACAATTAATTTTAGAATAAATCGCCATTTTCAAGGTAACTTTTTTTCAGCTAACTTCTTTGGTACACTTTCTTCTTAGTTCTTAATTAATTAAATTTCTTCACAAGTTCTTAATTAGTTAATTTAACTTGTGGTAGGTAGTATTATTCATAAACGTCTGTTTATTTTTCTCAATAGTTTAGAACAATATCACAAAAAAAATATTTTTTGAAAACAAATTGAATAAGAAAATGGCCGCTAATGGTGTTTTTAACTATTCGTCTATGAAGTTAGGTTTTCCATAATTTAAAACCTTAAAGTCCGCTTTCTTTTTATTATATATTTTCTTTCATTTCTTTAAATTAATAACCTCAAAGGTCAAGATTTCTTGCTTAAGGTATTTTTCCTCCGAGGAAAAAAGTACCCTAAAAAATGGGCTATATTAGGTCGAAGCTCATTTCTCGAAGTCTTTACTATAGTCTGTCCAACGACAAGATCCTTGACAGTTATAGATGTGGCTGTCATTTTAATTTCAAAGTAGTTTATTTTATTTTACAAAGAAATAAGTTGGTAGAACTGGAACGCATAGCAGGAAATTAATATATTTAAAATTTGACTGACAAGTGATTACTTCAAATTATTCTGAAAAAAACTGTATATAACTGAAAAAACGTAATCGAGTTATTTTTTTATCAAAAAACGGTATGTGTTAATACAAAACAAACAAGAACAAGACACCACATACCAAAAAATATAAAAAGAACTATTTCTTACTTTCAAGCTTCATGAAACTTCCCGCATTTATGATTATATTTATCAATATAACTTATGTACATATACAAATTTGTAATATTCGACAGAAATAAATAAAACAACATAAATAAAACAAACTATTTTATTAATAATAACACTTACCAAATTTTATACCTTAAACGTTGATTAATTAACTTTATCTTAATTTTTTTAAACCAGTACCTGCCTTTTGACATTATTTTTCTGCAGTACTAAAATCCATTATTTACCTATCGTGTGATGTCGATATTTTACAGCTACTTAAGCTAGTTATATACTAGTTAGTATGTGTTTAGTATGATCCTTCTACCATATACGAGATGCACTTATCTACGACGAGATGGTATACAAACTTTATCGATGGTAACTTTATTGGTGTATAAGACTTTCTGCCTGGGTAGCGAGTATTAACAATAAGCTGTGCTCTGGGTCTACAGTTAATTTTCACTCGATTTTTCCGCTACTTGACTTCAAAAGACACTAAACGCACGTAATAATACGAATCAAAATGCATCATCTTCCTAAACGCAGAGTATTTGACAAAAGTTGACACAAAATTATAACCTATAATTTGGCAAGATTTTGACAAGCCTCAAAAATGACAAAAATCTAAAGGCGAGTTCATACGCGTCGGCGCGCGGCGTCCGTTTTCGTTCGTCAAACCAATAAAATTGAAATACGATCTGTCATTTTTTAAATAAACCAATAAAACTGGTTAAAAACAATAAGACACGACGCATGACGGATTTATATTTAAACCCATACATAGTTAACTTAAATATTATTAGAAACTTTTGTTAGTAAAATAAATAGATTGGTATGGAACGTCATCTGCTTTTCTTCTATCATCGTCTGTCGAAATCTTACCTGAGAAAAAAAAAACAGACTATACATTGTTGGAGTATCACCGGTAAAACAGAAAACTTTTATTTTCTTTGAGTGACAGTGACAGTTGACAATGATATTTTATGCTAAGTTCGGTAATTACATCTTCGACTTTGATCATCGAGCAATCGATTAACTTTTCACAGTAATTATGTGTCCTAAAATAATAATCTTTATTGAGAGTCACGTGACATGTGTGTCAAATTTCTATACTTTTGCTGGCCGATGCAATTACCGGACTGGCCTAAACTAGAACACTAACTAACTAGAAAACTAAATTAGTTTTCTTTGCTTATTATTTTTAAAAATTTTGTGTTTTGGGATTGTGAGTGTTATTACAGAGGATTTTTTGTTTTTATTGCACATAATGGACACGTTTAAGATTGTGGCGGTAATAAAAAAGAAACGCATTGAATATTCTTTCGTTCCCAACCAGTTGGAACAAGGTAATGTGCTATGACGTAATAATCCCTCGAAAACTTTTTTAAACGGAAATTACCCCGAGGAAATTAAAAAAGGTACCTAATTTTTAACCTGCCGTATGTCTGACTTTCTTCCAAGTCAAAAAACTAAGTTATTTTTACCTTTGAAGCATAATAGCGACTTATGAGGTCGAAATAAATTAAATTTTCAACCTAATTTGAACCTCCAAATAAGGCCTAATTTAAGTTATTAACAATTAAATTTTAACCTAACTTGAAAACCAAACAATTCCTTCGACCCCCGGGACAAATTTGAGGTTATAATAAAGTAACATTTGACCTACTTTAAGTCCCTGTAGTCTTAATGCCCTCAGTAGGTTGTCAGTAACTAGATTTTAACAATGCCAGCTAACTCCAACGATGCTACTTTTCAAAGGCATAATTTTAGGTTAATATTCACTAGTTTACGAACTTATTTTTAGATTTCTTGCACTTTATTCCCTACAAGAAATTTATTAAGTTAAGTATAAGTAAAATTCAACCAAATAGTGGTTAATTTTCCGTGGTCAATGGTTTTTTCTCCTTCCTGTGCTACTTGGGAACATGGTTAGCAAAACGCGCGTCCAGTGTAAAAGTAAAAGTGTTTTGGTGCATTGTGGTGATTTACTGTTCCAAAAACCAAAGATTCCAACCTCCAACTGTAACCCTTTGTGCCATAAACTTTGGTACGACTAATATCGGAGATGATGAATCTCTACAAAACCTTCTCAGATACTGGCTTTTATTAAAGCTCTGAGACTAAATTATAATTCAAGAGAGGGAGACACAATAGCCCTCATACCTTCTCATACAATTTACAATCTAAAACTCTCATTGTAGGCATTGAAATAAACTTTTTAGAGAACACCCAAAAGACATTTAAATTGAAAGGAAAATGAATTTTATACGACTTCTTTTTGCGAATATTTTTTCCAATGCTCTTTAAACCTGGATAAATCTCGGCATATTTTAACTTGTTGGCTTATCCTTTCCCATAATTTCCATTACCGTTCCATCTCTTTTTTCCCCAGGGCTAATTAGAGCCCAAAAGATGCTTTCGGCTGGAATTAAGGGGAGCCTAAGTATCACTTACGTTGCCAGCCATTCGAGCTAGCGATCCAATTCCGCGTTCGTCACCGACCTATGCGTTCGTTCCACTTTACATTTAAGTGATAATGGAGATGGTTTCAGATATCTGACGAAAAGTTAGAAAAAAAACAGTTTTTGTAAGGGTGAGGAATATGTGGATTCCATAGATATATGTAATAAATATATAGATCATACCAAATAAACTTTGAGTCATGTTATTAAGCTTGACCGGCACAGCGTTGCCCACTTTTACATATTTTCTTTTAATTAAAATATTTTAGGGGACAAAAATAAATTAATTATAAATACAGGGTTGTTCACCACGTACGACAGGGAGTATTGTAGGTAAACGATTAGATTTTTACAAATTATAAGTTCGTTGCAGGATTATTAAAGCTACAATTTAAAAATATTTTTACAAAATACAGTGTGTTCCAAATACGTAAAAATATTATAATTGTATTTTTTTTAAATAGAACACCCTGTATATTATTTTATTTTTAGATTCCACGATTGAAATAAAGGTAAATTTGACTTTTATCACACTTAAACCTTACCGTTTTTGAAATATTTTCAATTTTGTGAAATTGCAGTAAAAAAATTTAGGCTTCGTTTCTCCAAGGGTATCAAAGTTTTCAATACTAAATATTTACTAAAGTTTATTTATTGATCAGATATTGTATTGCAATAATAAAAATGACACTACCTTATACAGAGTGTATACAAATTTATATTAAATAATTACTAGCTTTAAACGGCAATAACTTGGTTAATGTAAATAGAACACCCTGTATATATATATATATATATATATATATATATATATATATATATATATATATATATATATATATATATATATATATATATATATATATATTTAAATCTTTCTAAAACAGTATACCGTTAATTAAATACACCACCATTGTTTCCGCTCAAAAATTAGATCATTACATACTTAATCAACGTCTGCTGATATATTTGGATAGTGCCAGATACATGCTTTATCAACAGTACGTAGCTAAAAGAAGTCTTAATACCAACTTTAACTTGGCAGCATTACCACCTACCTCCAATAGTGCGAAATATCATGGACTTAAGAGTTTTTCATCAGGTAAGTTAAATTTATGTTGCATTCAAATGTTAACTAAATTTTCATTTTTGACTTATAAGTACAGGCTTGGTTAAATAACAATTTACCACCGTAAGATTGGGGTTGGAATCTGAAAAATCGAGAGAATCGAATCCAAGAATCGAATCCAATCGAGAAAAAATCGAATCCAATACCTTCAGACCAGCCCATAGCCCCTACATGGGTTTTAGAGAAATTTTTTTGCAATTGCTCTTCGGGAGGATGTAAAAAAGCATATACATGCAAGCGAATGGGACTCACCTGCACTATAGCATATGGTCAATACAATGCATTACATGTATGAACCCAACCAATGTGGAAGTGAATGAGGACTATCCTTAAGATAAGTTATCCTATTTTTGAGCTAAGGTTTTTCTTATTTTGTTATTAAACGTGTACATTTTTCAATATACCTATTTCATGGGAAATTATTTGTAAAACTGCAATTTTTCTTATTCAATGTTTTTAAAATGTAAAAAACGCATATTTAAAAAAATTATCTCCGCCACTGGTAACTTACTTTTATTAAAAAGATCGTTTTTATAGGAACTTCTATCCTAATAAATTTTTTGGTTTCGAGATTTATCTCAAAAATGCTCTCATTTGAAGTTGAACCCAGAATGGTGGGTTATTAAAACCAATCCTCCTAAATTAAAGAATTCGCACCTGCGCCACTAAAATTCTAAACATTTTGGTTCTTTGCCTATGTGGTAGGAAATTTTCTTCTCTTCAATTTTTTACTAAACTGTATTCAAATTCAAAATGCACCAGTATAAACAAATGCACAGTGCGTGATCAGCACGTGTCAGGCGACAGCCAGCGGCGAAATCTACCCTGATTGGCCGGCCAGCCATAGAGCCGTTGAGGTAGGCGGTTGAGATTTTTTACAGGGTCGGCTTGCATAGCGCGTTAAGAAATACTGTTTGATAAAATAAAAATGCTTTTTAAATTTATTCCCAACCAAGAGAGTAAAATCAGAACGGTCAACTATTTCAATAATAATTGTTGATCACTTCGTACAAGTTACAAGTTACAAATAGAGAAAATAATATTTATGTTTGCATAAAATATTTTTACAATTAGTACACATGTACCTACTACAAAAAGTCAAATGTTATATATTTTATATAAAATTATTATTTTGTAAATGTTAATAAAATCATAAATTTTGTAAATCTAATGTTAATAAATGTTATGTTTAAAAATAGAAGTTTTTATTTGACTAGTTTTTCAAAAAAATGTCGTTATACTTTAAAACGGATAATACAGCAGGCTACGAAAGCAAGTTAAAACTAAGTGCTGTTTTTGTCAACTAAAATGTGTTAAATTATGTTATAATGCAATTGGTCTTTTAAATTATGTAAAAACGTTTACATCATTGCATTTTTTGCAAATAGTATTATAGAAACAGATACCTATTTATACCGATATTCAGATATTGCTGTCAATAATGGAAATAAAGAAAATCAGTAGAACCAAATAAAAAGATAATTATTTTAAAGGACAAATTAAGCCCTTTTAAAAAACACTAAATTTGTTAAAATCGGTCGTGCCTAAGAGTAATGTAATATTTTAATATTCCCGCTTCCTTCCCATCACTTTATTTCTCTAATTATATGTAGTTTGATGATAATTAAAGGTAATTATTGAGAAAACTGGAAATCGTTCGATTTTCACCAAAATTGGTATACACCCTATTTTGAGGTCGTAGATTACGAATCTGAACAGTTTTCCTGGCGGTCTCTTACCGTTTTTCAGAAAAACGGAAAATAGTTTCAACATAGAATTTTACTTAATTTCTCATATTTTTAAGGTTTTCTAGCACATATTTTGTTAGGTATTCAATAAACAATGAGGTTTTTGCTATTTTCTGTTACTTTTTTAACCAATTCTATGCATAATAGAGGAAAATTTGCTAAAATAAATTTGTAGACAATCTGAAAATGTTGAGTTATGTGGTTCTGGCATTTAAAGCAACGTTGCCAATGCTGAACGTAAATTTAGCGTATTTTTTCGCTCATTCTGGGATTACGAAAGGCGGTTGCCTGAGGAACGGCTCCTTCCCATAACTGCTATTTTACCAACGAGATCTGACTATTTATAACCACGAAGTGGCACGAAAGAGTTTTGTTTGCATTGGTTGGTTACAACTTCTATGCGGAGGGTGTTAATCTTGAAGAAGTTGAAACCAATGCAATCAAAACTCTTTCATGCAACTTCGTGCTTATAAATAGTCTTTATATAACTTCTTTGCAAAGGGGTTTAATCTTTTTTTAATATAATATAACATAAAAATATCAACCCCCTAAGCATAGAAGTTGACAGCAATGTAATTAAAACTCTTCCGCGTAACTTGGTGGATATAGGTATATTTAACTATTGTCAGATCTCATAATAGGTAATTTACTTAAAATCCCTGATCACCCGAAAAAATTGAAATATTTGTCTCTCTCATTACATGGGAGAGAGAAAGAAGAATATGTGAAATGTCAAACTTCCATCTGGTCTCAATTTTCTTTGTTATTTTGTTAAGAAAAGTGTTTTTCAGTAAAATTTTGGACATTTTTCAATCCTCAATCAAGTGTGGCTTTTAGATAAGCTATGATATAATAAAAATATAGTGAAATTCTTACTTTATAGGGCTGAAATAAAGAAAAATTCAATGTTGAAATTATTTTCCGTTTTTCTGAAAAACGGTAAGAGACCGCTTGTTGGTTAGGTTTGGTCAGATTCGTAATCTACGACCTCAAAATAGGGTGTATACCAATTTTGGTGAAAATAGGACGATTTCCAGTTTTCCCAATAATTACCCATTTATATAATATAAATTTCTATCATAAAATATAAACAATAGTAAAAAAATCATAAAAATATACATAATAATTTTATGATTTGAAATATCCGATCTTAGTGCGGTCCTGGTTATATTACTACAGCGTTCCTGTTCACGTGCTTGCCTCATGTCTCTGTTTACGTTTGGTGCATCTTGGGGTTGAATTTACTATAGTGACTTTTTTTCCTAAAATTCGTAGTTTTAGAGTTATTGAAGAAAAAGTAAAAAAGGGTCATTTTTACCCCTTGTAGGGGTGGTTTTGGGGTGACGGGCTCAATGTTTCATCGCTGGGGTTTCAGGATGTTTAAAGATCTACAAAATGAAGCTCCATGCCAAATTTCAGCTTGTCTCTAATTTGTTGAACCTCGGCCTGTATAGGCTCTGGGCTAACCAGCAATTAATGTAGTTTGAATACTGAGGACATATTGATTGGTCCTCTTTAACAAATATTTGAACAGTTTTTTTTTCATTTTTTAAAGAAATAAGCGAATTATATCGACACTATTAGTATCTGTAGTCTTTGAAAATTTGTTACACCTCTAAAAGTTGTCTAAAATGTCAATATTCCATGGGTATATTGATAAATGGGGTCGAAATTATAAGAAAATGCATTTTCTACAAAAACTTGAAGAGATAGGTAAATATAGTATAGTATACAATTTGATAGACAATTAAATTTTGCATCTGATTCTCGTAAAATATACAGGTTGTTCTATTTAAATTAACCAAGTTATAGCCGTTTAAAGCTAGTAATTATTTAATATACATTTTTATTCACTCTGTATAAGGTAGTATGATTTTTTATTATTGCAATATAATATCTGATCAATAAATAAACTTTTCAGCATAAAATTCTGCATATAGCAGGTACAGTTGAACAAATATAGGAAGAGACTTGGGGATAGCACAGGTCCCGTGTTATTTTATATTTCTCACGTCTCTAGCTATACTTGTTAAGTTGTACACTATTTTTATCCGAAACACTATGCTGTATTGCCATGCTATTATATAAAAACACTATATACCAACCAAAAGTGGTAAAAACCTGGAAGGAATTTAGCGTTATTAATACTTACCGATATTTTCCTAAACACTAAAAATAACAGAACAAATTCGTGAAGGAAAACTCACGTTGTCTTATATAGGGTCTTTTTACAATTACAAATTTTACAATATTTATATATTTCATTTTTTTTTAAATGCCACACTTTATTTATTATAGTTGTGATTTTTATGTACCTATACACTTTTGTTTACAATATACTCAGTATATGCTCTCCTTAATCTAATATTTACATGGCTACAAGAACAAAATTAGAAACTTCATCATTCCGAAAGATGTTCTTCATCACACCGACCGTTTTAAAGGTGCGTATACCCTTGAATACACCTTTTCATACACGGAAATGAAATCTTTGGTGATAAATAGTTAATTTTCAAGTAGGAAGACAACGGGACGAGAACCTGATAAAATCAAGATCAATCCCGCAAGTGGTTGAAGTGATTTATCCCAGGGGAACGGCGATGACAAGTTTGGATTAATCTAAACAAGGATCCTTGGCAGTCGACGTAGATCATCCGAATAGTCTGACAAACAGCATAATTAAAAATTCTTATATGTAAATATTCTATAAAATAGCATTTTAGAATAATTTATATAAAAATTCATTTAGAAAATAAAACATGAATTTCTAAATTATATCTATATCTTTGTGACGGGTTCATTTCTTCAAAAAATACTTTTGGGTTTTATACCACCAGAAGAAAATGAACAAAATAAAACAGGCATTTTAAACACCAGTGCGTTGATCAAACGGAGACCAATTTGTTAGTGATATTTTACTAATAAAACAAATTTTCTTAACGGACAACAAAAAACGAATATACAAAAAAGTTCGTTTTTTAATTTTTTAGTTTTTTAAATCTAAAACTAAAATAATATACAGAGTGTTCTATTTTAAAATATTGAGACAAATCATTTTAAATATCGCTATGTTGTCACGTGTGTTAAGTTAGCACAACCACTTTAAAAAAAAATGTATGAAACTATGTGGAATAATTGCCGTAAATTAGCCGTAAATTTGCCGTGAAAACGAAAAATTTGCCGCTCTTCGCTAAGTATGTTAAATCGATGGTTGTGCTAAGTTAATATTAAGTTAGCACAACCACCATTGGAAATCAGTGAAAGAACATAGTTAGGAATTTTATAATATAGCAGGAATTTGCCGTTTTTTGCCGTTCTTAGATAGAATTAAAAAAAATATCCTCCGATCATTATCTATCACCCTGCAACAATAAATGTAATAGCCTCAAGGTCACATATTAAGTTAGCACAACCATTCCAGTAAACGTTAAGTAAAATATCTGAAATTAGGCGGAACAATTGCCGTAAATTAGCCGTAAATACACCATGCAAAAGAAAAATTTGCCGCTCTATTATTTGTTTACAAAATCGATAATTAATGTAAACAATAACATTAAATTAGCGCGATTTTTCTTAAAATTCACTAAATGGGATCAATAATAACTTTTTAGTACAAAAAGAATATGCCGTAAATAAGCCCTGAAATCAAAAAATTTGCCGCTTTTTTATTTCTTTATAAAATCTACAGGGTGATTCAGGCTTCCGAAAAAGCTCTATATTAGGTTTTTGGTTTGTGAATTTTATTTCATTTTTTTATATAATATAGGGGCAATGGGAACGCCCATTTTGAAAATATTTTTGTCAGCATACAGGGCGATTCAAACATATTTTCAAACTAAAGTTGTATATTTTTAAATGGGATACTATATATTTTTTTAGCTCAGTGGATTTGCCACTAAATTTCTGGTTCAAAATACCCCAATTTCATATACTATACCTAATGGTTTTTGAAATATAACCGTTTTTAAACTAAATTTATTGCTTATTTAAAGTTCTCTGAAAATTCTAAATTCGAAGAATTTAAAAAAAAATTAACAGGAAGTACTGAATAATGGTGTCTTCTTCTTGTTTGATAATCTTGTTTGATATATACAGAGCGAGTCAAAACTAAATGTTGTATTTTTATCTACTATTTTAAATGGAACACCCTGTATTTTGTATCATAATCAAACAAGGTGTTGTTGAATCTTTTTGTTTTATTAATGCCGAAAATCGATATTCAATAAGAAAATTATTTATCCCCCTGCAACCAAAAATGTAATAGCGTCAAGGTCATATATTAAGTTAGCACAACCATTCCAGTAAACGTTAAGTAAAATGCCTGAAATTAGATGGAACAATTGCCGTAAATTAGCCGTAAATATACCATGCTATCGAAAAATTTGCCGCTCAATTATTTGTTTATAAAATCGATATTTTTTAATTAACGTAATCGATAACGTTAAATTAGCGCGATTTTTCTTAAAATTCACTAAATGGTATCAATAATGACTTTATAGTACAACAGGAATATTCCGTAAACAAGCCGTGAAGTAAAAGAATTTGCCGCTCTTTTATTTCGATTATGACACAAAATACAGGGTGTTCCATTTAAAATAGTAGATGAAAATACAACATTTAGTTTTGACTCACATTGTATATATCAAACAAGATTGCAAATTCTGGAAGACCGAATTTTGAAGAAGGCACTATTATTCAGTACTTCCTGTTAAATTTTTTTTAAATTCTTCGAATTTTGAATTTTCAGAGAACTTTAAATAAGCAATAAATTTAGTTTAAAAAACGGTTATATTTCAAAAACCATTAGGTATAGTATATGAAATTGGGGTATTTTGAAACCGAAATTTAGTGGCAAATCCACTGAGCTAAAAAAATATATAGTAACTAACTTAATATGTGACCTTGACGCTATTACATTTTTTGTTGCAGGGGGATAGAGAATGATCGGAGGATATTTTTTTTAATTGAATCTAAGAACGGCAAAAAAACGGCAAATTCCTGCTATACTATAAAATTCCTAGCTATGTTCTTTCACTGATTTCCAATGGTGGTTGTGCTAACTTAATATTAACTTAGCACAACCATCGATTTAACATACTTAGCGAAGAGCGGCAAATTTTTCGTTTTCACGGCAAATTTACGGCTAATTTACGGCAATTATTCCACATAGTTTCATACATTTTTTTTTAAAGTGGTTGTGCTAACTTAACACACGTTATGTTGTCCAAGCCATAAAAATACCTGTAATAGATAATGTGAATTTTTCTTTACGAATTTATTCTATTATCCTTAGTGTTTGCGAAACTATAGCTAAGCATGAATAAAGTTAAATTGACTCCGGTTGTAACCATTTTTTGGAGAAAACATCCCTAAAGGGGTGGCCATCACGGTCTTTCTGCCGAGGAGCAAGGGGAAAGACACCACCTACCTGCTGAGCCTTATCCAGGGTCAGAACTTTAATGTAAGGACATCGAGTTGGCGGGTCATCAACTCGAGAGAGGAGGGTCATGGTCAGGTCCTCACAATAGGAATTGACCTCAAATCCAAGGAGGCAATAGAAAAAGGGGGACGTACCTTCTATTATAGATACGGGACAACACCGGTATCAGGTCTAAGGAGAGACCAAGTAAAAGAGGTGGAGAAAATGGAGACAGATTTTCCAGCCTCCACCTTACGGGTTCCTCAGCCGGAGGCAAGCTCCTCGACTGTGAAGGGCGGCACGGAGGACCAAACTCCAACCGTGGAAGGATGTGTACCCTCGAAGGAAGAACTGTTGTCAGAGGAGGATGGGAAATACTCGGCAATCCCCCCTTCTCTCCCTTCTACAACAGGGGTATGATGGGTTATAGACTGTGTGATAGAGGTGGGAGTTCTAGTTCCTGGGGAGGAACTAGTTCCTTAGTTCTAGTTCCTCCAGAGGAATAGTTCCTTGAACTAGGCCTTTAGTTCACAATAGTTCCCGACTAACATTGACATTCCCCTTGCTTGCTAATGCGTTTCGTTGTCAGTCAGAACTATTCACAGTATGATCTGTATAATTTTTATAATGTACGGAGATATAACGAGACGTGTAATTGTGTATGTTAAAAACATATATAGGGAAATTGGAACAACTTTCATTGCACGTCATCAATAACACCATGCGTCGTCTTATGGAGTTTGCTGGTGGTCGTATTATGATGTGCAACGAAAGTCATTTTAATTTCCCTTATAGGTAAGTTTCATTGCAGATAAAATATATAAGAAAGAAACTCAAATCAGAGTTAAAAAAACTATGTCACAAATCAATTAGAGCCAATATTACAAAAAATTTACGAAAAATTGCATTTTTCCTCACTAAAAATTCAGAATATCTACTTCGTTTTATAAGATATTTCTTAATTTTAGGGACCTAAAGTGAAACATTACCATAAAATATTTAAAAAACAAACTAAAAATCAAAAACAGTATCCACGACAATTTTCTGTGGTAATTACTCCGCGCCGGCTGTGGCAATAGACAAGGCCGAATCCATCGTCGTCGCCTTGTATTATATCACGGATCTGCCGACTGAATAGATTCCCGTGAACTAATCTTTTAATAGTTCCTCTATGTCCGGATCCGATAACATACGGCTGGCACTCCCCACGCCTGCCTAGCATCAATCGCGCTGGCTGATCCATACGTAAACTAGTCTTTTATTTAGTTCCTCTAGTTCCTTTAGGTCCGGATCCGATAACATACGGCATATGGCTGGCACTCCCCACTCCTGCCTAGCATCGATCGCGCTGGCCCGTTTCGTACGTACGTAAACTAGTCTTTTATTTAGTTTAGTTCCTCTAGGTCCGGATCCGATAACGTGCGGATGGCACTCCCCACTCCTGCCTACAATCGAGCTACGCGCGCTAGCCGATCCGTCGCCGTCGCATATCATTCTATATCGGTCACAGTGTCGATCCCGGAATAGGTCCTGAGGAACTAGTTCTTTGAGAAACCAGGAACTAGTTCCTTTCATTCCGGGGTCGGAATAGTTCATTGGAACTAGTTTGTTTACGAACTACACACCTCTACTGTGTGATGACTCAATAAAGGGGAGCACAATAGATCTTTAAGGTCGCAGTGATTAACCTCCCCTCTTTCTACATTCTACAACCATTTTTTCGACATACTGTTTTAACCAAAATTTAAGTAAATAAAAAATGGCATTGCAACACTGTATAGTGCTTCAAATAAAAATAATGTACCTACTATGTCAGTACGTCTACTGGGTCTGTGTCTATGAAAATAATTTCACGAATGCAGACACAGTACTTGAATGTGATCAGTTTACTACAAAACACAATTAAATAAACAGCAATATGTTTTATAGATCGCTACCTGTATACAAGCGGCAGAGAGTTTAGTTGGAGTTGACGAGTATGTCACGGCAAAACACACTCCCCACTCATTACATTGGCTACTTGCAAATTTATCAAATTTTTATTGTAGGGGCGCGTCGTCTAATTTTTTACGGGAAACATCGATTAACACGGTAGTAGACCGAGCTTGGAGAACAATGCAGTCGTTATCGGTAAAACAGTTCCGTGATTTTATTGATTTTTTTATTATTTTTCTTAATTTTCTAATTTTTATAAAGATTATGTCCCATTTACGTGAAAAAAACATTGAAAAAATAAAACTCTAGGTATGTTTGAAATTTTTGTAAGTAAATAATGTTATCTAAAATATTTATGCTCGCCCATGAATTGCCGGCTAACAGAGAATTTCGTTTCCTTCCTTTCGGATGCCCCATAGTTATAGAACGGATCGACGTACTGTATACAGGGTGCCAAAAAAATAATGTATTTAACTTCGGTGGGAAACTCTACAGATAAAAATAAAACAAAAAGTTAAAAAACAAAAACTCTAAAATACTTTCCGAAGAAGTTACAGCCCTTGAAAGGTTTAATAAAAATAATAAATTTTGTTTATTTTTAAGAACAATGGTAAACCGTTTTTTCTTGAAATTTGGTACTCTTACACATATATTAATGGCAATAGTGTAAAATTCCGTAAAAGTGAGATTTAAAGCCAAAACATTTTTACAGGCGCTCTTCGTTTAGTTCGAAACGATAAACGGTTTTGAAGATATTTGCGTTTAAAGGTTTCGATGCATCGATTTTAGTATTTAGTGAAATGATAAAATGTAAAGAATTTTTGATTTTTTTGATAATATATTAATTCATATTTTTCTATGCTAGAATTAAATTGTTTTTTAAAGTTTAAAAAACCCGTGTTATTCATAAATACCTCGTCTCTATGTTTAGTCGTTTCTCTGAAGGCAAATCCTTACTCAATCCAATTTACCGATGGATCTTTATTTAGATACAGAACTTTAAAACAAACAAGAATTGCGACTTTTGCTCGATAGATCACTCTACGTTAAACTATAGAACTACTGAAAAACGACTCTCTGGGTAATAAAATAGTTATTATGTATTTGTATACACCGCTGACGTTGGATCTCAACAACGGGTAAAAAAATGTCCTCTCTCCCATCTTCGGAAGTAAAAAAACACGCAGAGAATAAAGAAAAAAAACTATATCTAAATCTAAATACAACTTTACTATGAAAGAACGCTTTCGTTTTTTAACAGATACGTCTATCAAAAACTGTTAACGTTATGATAAAGTGAGATTCTATCAAGTCAAACTTCCAATCATAGAGATAAAAGATTAATATAAACTTATAATATAAAACTTCCAATTAACATTAACATTTCTATTAAAATTCTTCATTTGCCAGATTTAATTTGTTTCATAAAATAAAATCAAATCTCGAATACTCGAGAATACATTGCCTACAAAATGACGCATCCCCGAACTCAAATAAGATAATAAAGGGTAGGTTTTGCGGTAAGAAAAAGGTCTAACCTTTTTGGGGATAAGGGATGAGATCTAATATAACTAACGGAGTGAAGATTCGGGACGGTGTATTTTAACAAGAAAGATGATGTGTTGGTTTGAGTATGTGTCTGCGCTGGGATTGTCTTTTAACAAATTATCATCTTATCTCTCTACACAGAGAAAAATATGTTTCTCTAATATTCACTACAATATACCGTATAATCGAGAAAAAACGGCTTCAGCGATGGCTATGAAATGAAGATTTATTTAATTAGCTTTATTTTTTTCAACGTTTTTCTACGTAAATGAGACATACTCTTTATAAAAACTAAAAGATTAAGACAAAAAACAACAAAGAATTAATAAAATCACGGCAACTATTTTACCGATAACGACTGCATTGTTCTCCAAGCTCGGTCTACTACTGTTTTAATCGATCTTCTTCGACTACCGTTTTAATAGATCTCAAAAAAAATTAGACGATGCGTGCCGCCAATAAAAATTCAACAAATTTGGAAGTACCCAACGTAATGATTTGGCGGATTGTGTCTCGTCGTGACATAGTCGTTAAGTCCATGTAGACTCTCTGCTGCGTGTATATAGGAAGAGATCTATAAAACATATTGCTGTTTATTTAAATGTGATTTGTGGCAAATTGATCATACTCCAATACTGTGTCTGCACTCATGAAATTTCTTTCATAGACATGGACGTACTTTACTTTAATGAATTTGTATTAGACTCTTCGATTTCACGAGACCAAAACGAATAATATAAAAAGGCGGACCTTACTATAAAAAAAAGGTCCCTAAGATATACAAACTAGAGATGAACAAAAAAATCGAGATTTCTACTTATTTATTTAAAAAAAAACGAAAATCGTATGATTATTATAATATAATGATTATAGTAATAATTTTTAAAGATTTTTTTCTCCAAACTTTTGTTATTTTAAGATTTATAGATTTTTAATTATTGATATACCGGATGTTTTTAAAAGTTTCTTAACCCTATCAATTTTTTATTTATTTTAGGCATAATAAACATATTCAACTATTTTCGGTCACTTCCTGTTTCACCGGAAATGACTACAACTTTCGTAAAAAAATGCTTTTTCAAGGCCACGAAAAGTCACGCAAAGCATTAGACGATCAAATCTATTTTCCAAGGATCCTTGATTAAACATTATTGGTTTTAACAGATCCGTGGCTCTCTAGCTGGAAATTTAAAATACTATTTTTAAAGCGCAAATGTCAGAAGTTGACATATAATATGTCATTCTATTCAATATGTCATTATAAAACAAAAAATAGTTATCCAAATAATAATTGTAAAATATATTTTCTAATATATAAAAATATTTTTCAAGAAATAGCTGAAAAAAATAAGTAAATGGGATATCAGATACCCTCCAGTTATGAACATCAACACAAAATCATATACGAAAAATGCGGTTTGCTTTAAAATTGTAAGCTTCGAACACAATTGTAAACATGAAACTACGTTGTCAAATATTGAAAAAAACGTTTATATTAAATCCCTGGTACAAACGGTTTAGACATTTTCCTTCTATATGCAGGGCTAAAATAAATCAATGTATAAATTAACGTTATAATTGGATAAATCAAAAAGGAAAACAAAATAAAACACTATCTGCAACCTCCCAGCAAACACTACATTGGTCCATTGTCACACTACATTAAGTATCTTCTATAAAAATGCTGCAAAACAAAGATAATGGATATTAGCTTTAAGTCTATAGTATAAATTTTATATGCCGCGCTGTAAACTTCCATATACTCTCGTTTTACAACCCCCTTCGAACAACGACAACGACACAAAGCTACCTAATTATCACTAAATTAAATTACAATTAAGACAATCTCGGCGGCGATGGTTTTTATCCGACTTAAGTACACCCAAGTTAATTATAAAACCATATATTTGAAGCGACTTCCTTTAACGATGTCGTAATGCCTGTCACCGCGCTACCGTGTCTCCCATATTACGTGTACCTACACGAAGAAACAAAGCGTCTGTTTATCAACTGAATCCTTTTATCCCACGCCGTTAAAATATACAGGGTTGCGTTGTGTCAGCTCCAAGAAGAACGATAGTTTGTACAGGGTGGACAAGTCTTAAGCTTGATTTTCATGCATCCGTTGTCCGACGGTACGATGATACGATATTAATTTTATTGGTTCTCAGTTTGCACCGGCAATTTGTTTTGTCTGCGTTTGTGCGTGCGTGTGTGATTTTTTTTCGTTTTCTTTATTAAAATTATGGAGTGGATCAATGAATCTTCGTTATTATTAATTGAAGAATATGAAAAAGTGCCTATATTATGGGATGTTAAACATTTTTGTATTATTAAAAAATAAAAAAAAACGCATGGCAAGATCTTGTAAATAAAATTAATATTGAATATGTCGATATTAATGAAATTGCTATTCTAAAATTTGTAATTTTCGGTGTTATTAAATTTTGTAAATATTCAAAGTCGGGTCTGGTCATTCTTGTAAAGTTTTTGAACTGATCATAGCCGTCCTCAGACACGAAGTTGTTGCAGTAAATTATATCGATTTCTAAAAATTTGGGTTTGCCACCAGCGACGATGTTTTCGATTTTTTTCCTTTTTAATAATTAAGCTGTGCATAACAATGACTGCAGCCTCGACTATTTTTTGGTCGTCCATTATTTTCGCAAACACAACTCTGCTGTGCGCGCACAAATGGATCACTTTATTCGTCGAAAAATAAGTTTTTAATTTGAACTGAGCCGAGAGCGCGAACGAATGCCGTGCGCGCACGCTCAGCTCGTGCGTGCCCAGGTCTAAACGCACTATAAGAGCTAGCAACGTTTTTGAGAAAGAATTTTAAAAAAGCTCATTCTTTAATATATCTTTTGCTATGCTCTCCTGAACAGAGTGCGGACCGTCTGGCTGCCGGTAGACGTTGTGTTCACTACTGCGCATCGTATCTATATTCAAAATCTATTTACTACTGCGCATCACAAATTCGCCCTGTATTTCAGGAACTAAGGAGGCTAGGACACACCTACGTGTAGCATAATCATAAAAAAAGTAGCAAAGTAATGCGAAAATCGCATCATTTTCTATAAAGCAGACACATTCTATTAATAAAGCAGAATCGGATCTATGTTAATATGAAAAATACATCTTATATGGAAGACGACATCAATCACGCGAAAAACTAAACTGCGCATTGCGAACTTCTTCATTTTCCCAATAGCTATGTATGGCTCTGAAACCTGGACACTAAAGGAAAGCAACATACAAAGAATAAACGTCTTGGAGATGTGGGTATATCGACGACTGCTGCGAATACCATGGACGGCTCATCAAACAAACATTTCCATTATTGAAGAACTAGAAATTGAGACACGTCTGGTCACAAAATTAAATCAGTCGCGATATAATTGGCCATATTGCCAGAAGTGACACCTCAATGGATAGACTGATGGTGGAGGGGAAGGAGAGAGAAGGCGATCACGTGGAAGGCCACCTAAGTGGTGGGTAGACCAAGTGAAAACCCTAGTGAGCCACAGCCTGCCTGAAGCCTCACGCAGTGTCGATCAACTTGGTCCGAGGGAGTGAGGGGAATCAATACATGATGTCATCATTCCCTCACGTAGAGTGAAGGACTGAAGAGTGAGAGAGATGACGAGTTCAGTAAAGTTTTTGATATAAATTTAACATTTTCTAAAAATGTAGAATAAATTTTACATTTCAATAAAAGCTACCTAAATTGTAATCTTCCCTGTATAGTCTGATGTTTAATTAAAATAATCATCGTACATTAAACCTAATTGAAATTTGACACGAAAAGTTATACGGGGTGGGACAAAATTAATGTTGTTAACAGTTGTTACTTTTAGAAGCAAATTAATCTTTATTTTAAATGGAATTCCCGGGTATAATATTCCGATATTTACTAAACAAATATATCTCCGCAATATACTTTAGCCTTAATTTTAATTTAGTTAGTTGTCAAATCCTATAATAGGGATTAATTAAAAAAAATAAACAAATGGTTTTCATATACCCTACAGTTATGAGCATGAACACACAATCTAATAGGGAATATGAGTACTTATTTAAAACTTTCGCAAGTCAATGATATTAAAATTTTTTAAAGGTCGCTATTAGACTTAGGCTAGATCAAGGCACATCTATTAGACTAGATCAAGGCACAGTAATAAAATTGCGTTTATCTCATCAAGGAGGTCGAAATTGACAAAATATAATCGGCATTAAACTGCTTACGCTATTTCGATAACAAGAGAAAAAAGTCAGTGGCGTACATGCTTTTTTTAGAAAAATATTTTAGTTATAACCCATATGGACGGCCCTGGTAAATCACTCGACACTTTTGTAGCATTAAATATGTCGCATTTATAGTAACTTTTACTCTCAAAATTTTATTTGAAACACTAAAAGTACTTTATTAAATTATAATAAATCAAAAAAATATTAAAATTTTAACACCCTGTAGCTACGAAACAAAGCAGAATCCGACCTATGTTGATATGAAAAATAAATCTTATTTTTACTTAACCTAACCACGAGAGATAGTACATGTTTTATGAAACACCCTCTATGTATGTAAATATCTCTATTAAAAATAATAAAATGATCTATCTGAAATCATTTTCTCTTTTTCCATCGTTAAATTGAGGAAATAAAACAGAAGGAAATGGTCGCCCTAGTGCACTTAACAACCCGAGTTTATCATTTCTCGTCCTAGCGGCCATTTGTTGTAGCGGCGAAGCGCAATAAAACGGACACGAAATGGCCTGGCGTCGATTGGGCGCAAAATTGTTAATTTTTGAAATACCACTCTCGCGTATTTCACCTCGCGATTCCCAATGAAAAACTTGTGAAACCGTAAAATTCGGCCTCGTGCTCGTGTTAAAAGTCAATTTCCTGTGCACACCGTTTTAATCGGTCTGATTGAGCCCGTCCGATCTTTTCAAACAATTATCGTTTTTTTACGATAAAGTGGAGTGCTTTAAAAACCATATGAGTTTAAAATAGAATCGTTATACAGTGTGAGTCTAAATATGTTGTAGTATAACAACCCAGCGTTATAGTAGCTGAACAAGTAAATTGAAGAGGTAATATTTTCGCAAAAAAATCATAGACACAATGATAATAATACACAATATATACAACTTACAATTCCATACATACGAGACGTTTCGGAAAAAATAAGAAGGATAGGAAAACAATATAACATACGAACATCTTTCAAAACACAAAATACACTTAGATCCATTTTATCACATACTAAACCAGTGAATACAGAACAACAAACAAAAAATGTGTTATACCAAATACCATGTGAATGCTAAAAATTTTACATTGGTGAAACATCTGGACCCTTAAATGTTAGAATTAAAGAACATAAAGATTATTTAAGAACCTTACCTTATTAAGTAATTGTTAATTTTGAAGTTTAACTTGATAAAATGTCATTTTAACACAACGTCAATGGTTTCTTGTAGACGTATCTGTTTTAAACAAGTAAAGTGTTCTCGAATAGTTGAATTTAAATATTTTAAATAGTTTTTTTCTTTATTCTTTGTATTTTTTTTGCTTCCGACGACGGAAAGAGATAAACTTTCCGAAACGTTAAGCATTTTTTTCTTTGTTAGACAAATTTGTATAACTGTAAACATAACTTCTGACAAGTAGTGTCCGTTTAGGTTTAACGCCAGAAGTGTTTACAAAAAATAACTATTTTATTTTGTAGATTTCCTTGCAGTGCAGTGGCGAAATACCCATAAAGGATTTTTTTGGAGAGATGAATCCGCCACATAGGTATAGACTTTTTTATTTTTGCCAACTCTATAACACAAAATTTAAAAGAAATAAAGGGACCTCAATTGACGTTCGTTTTTTTTATAATAAAGTGAAGTGCTTTAAAACAATATGATTTGAAAAACAAATTAAATTATTTTAATTTTTCCCATCAACTTTTTAGCCTAACCTATATTGATACTAATTTCTCACTTAAAAAAATAAACAAATGAGTTTCGTATACCCCACAGTTATGAAAATAAATACAAAATCAGATAGGAAATATGTGTTTCCTTTTAAAACTGTAAACTTCAAAGACCTATTTTCTGTTTATATGGAGATTCTGGAATTACGCCAATAACGTTATCAAATTTTATAATAAGGATTATTCTGTCTGTTATTAAATCGAACTTTAAATATAGAAAATGTAATCTTGTATTTTTCACCACAAAATATATTCTAAAATTTTATTAACTGAATATTTTTCACCATTATTCACTAGATCATAATATACTTACGTGGATAAATCAACGCCATAAGTTTAGCATTAAAAATATGTCAATATCACGACATGCCATTTTTAAACATTCTTTTTTTTCCTAGTCATCGATCACCAGGATCATGCCATATATAACTCGTTATTGTTAACAGTAATACCAATTACAGGGATCTATCTCAATATCCTCAAGGTATTCAATCTTACAAGGGCATTTCAAAATTTATAAAACTACATTGACATATACATTTCAAATTGAGTGACAAAAGGATAAAAAACTAAACACAAAAAAAATACACAACAAAAAACAAACAATATAACAAAAATAGGTAATTATTTACATCACAGTATCACAGTTGGATTTGAGTATCACAGACGAGTATCACAGTTGGTGGTATATATTAATATCTTTCATAAACTTCAAAATATTTTTAATTTTTTCTTCTTCAGTTAAATTATCACGAATTTCACCACGTATATGGAATCTATTTCTTTCTACCGTATATTGAGGACATTCACATATAATGTGAATTACTGTCAACTCAGCATCGCAGACTATACATATTGGAGTTATTTCTCTGTTAAGCAAACATGCATGAGTCACCGCAGTATGCCCAATACGAAGACAATGCACTCTGGATTCATCCGCTCGTCCTAGTGCAAGACGTAAGGATGGGGTTGACGGATCCTGTTTTATTGCGCAAAGCTTTGAAGGTGTACCTGCCCACTCATCCTGCCATTCCCTTTCTGTTTTTCTTTTTATGCAGTAGAACTTTAAGATCATATTTACTAATATAATGGAAATCGATGGTATCTCTTCTAGCAGCTTGCTGAGCAGCTTCATCTGCCATTGTGTTGCCAAGTATATTAGTGTGGCTTGGGACCCATACAAACGTGAGTTTGTTTCCCTTTTCGCTGCACTCTCAAATAAGCGTCTGAATTTTTTGTTTCAGAGGATCATGGACAAATACATCATTAATTTTAGACACGATCTCTAAAGAGTCAGAAACAATTAAAACTCTAGATTGATTATATTCCTCGATGACATAGGATATGGCTTTCCAGATCGCAAAATGTTCTGTGAAGAAAGCTGAGGCTTCATGTCTCAAAGTCCATTGGAAAGCTGACCCGTTGGTAATAATTGCACATCCAGCACCATTAAACATTCTTTATTGCACTTATAAAACTTTTAATGGGTTTGTCTTTTCCGGGAGACCTTACTTTGCGCCCCCCCCCCCTATGCACATTAAAAGTTGCACATATTTCCAAAATAATCACAATTTTATACGGTTTAGAAAGTACAAATTATACATTGTTATGGAAACCAACTTTTCATTGTCGTCCTATT
This sequence comes from Sitophilus oryzae, assembly GCF_002938485.1. Taxonomy (NCBI): domain Eukaryota; kingdom Metazoa; phylum Arthropoda; class Insecta; order Coleoptera; family Curculionidae; genus Sitophilus; species Sitophilus oryzae. The sequence goes on from NW_022147080.1 coordinate 881,151, forward strand.
ATCATAATCTTATTTCCATTGTGTAACGACGCTTGTTTTCTGCAGCGTTTTTTATTTTAAAAATTGTATTAATTACTCTTTGATCGACCGATTTTATATAGCCATGGATTCAAGTGTGTTCAGTGAGAAGTTAATTTTAAGTTTGTGCAATTATATTTTTATTGGTGTGTGGAACTTCTAATATAAAGGTCCCAAAATTATCTTTTCATAGGCAAGTAAAGTATTAAGTTGTTCTTTTACTTATATTAAATCGATGATATTCGTACGGAGTGGCTAAATGTATTTTTTATATAATTTAATTTTTGTGACACTAAATATTCAATTTATTGTTCAAATATATGCATTTTACAAATTAAATTTTTAAAATAATGTTCAAATTTGGCGCGTGGACGATAGGTCCTCGACAAAGATAGACAGAGTAGAAGCACCGCGTGTGCAACAAAAAAAAGAAAATAAATTCTTAGACAGATGGAGCAGGTGCCTTTAAGCAAAAAACAGAATTTTCAAAAAATCCTATCACCGATTCTCCATAAAGTGAATCACCCTATATAACGAACTAACGGATTTTACATACACAAATTTTATGTTATTAGTTAATCATATATCTCTGAAAATATAGCAGAATATCGAAGTAGAAAAAGTGGGTGGAAAATTTACCTGGCCTTATTCCAATTCATCACAACTACCCTGCCCAGTTTTTCACACCCACTCCATTGGACGATCATCGTCTGGCCCGAAAAAATAAATCGTATTTTATCTGACAGGTCTTTAGATTCGCATCACTTAGGCCAACAAAGCCCCACTCGTTTTAACCTTTTTCCGTGCGTAGCCTCTCAGCTCTATTACCATAAAGCTGGCGGCTCGGACAGATGATTTCCTAAACAAATGTGCGGGATTAGGTTTTAGATATGAGAAGCGAGAAGTTGGCGAGGATGTGGAACGATGTGATTTTGGATCTTAATTCGCATTAATTATACACATATCCTTAACTTACACAATCACGAGAAAGAATTTTAAAAAAGCTGATTCTTTAATATATCTTTTGCTATGCTCTCCTGAACAGAGTGCGGACCGTCTGGCTGCCGATAGACGTTGTGTTCACTACTGCGCATTGTATCTATATTCAAAATCTATTTACTACTGCGCATCACAAATTCGCTCTGTATTTCAGGAACTAAGGAGGCTAGGACACACCTACGTGTAGCATAATCATAAAAAAAGTAGCAAAGTAATGCGAAAATCGCATCATCATCGATGTGGAACGATGTGATTTTGGATCTTAATTCGCATTAATTATAGACGTATCCTTAACTTACACAATTACATTTATCATCTAAAGCCTCATTCAGAACTTCGAAATTAGTGGAATAAATTAGTGGTTTCAATTATTGCTGTGCCCCCACCAAGTGCACAGCCGTACCATCCTTTTCTCGAAGGTATTAGCGGCACATTTCACCACCCTGTAACATCGTTGTGGATAAAGTAAGAATATTAATTTTAACTAAACATGAGGACATACTATAGCTGGCTAGATTACCAAAATATCTAGTTATTATACCTCATTGTTTATGAATTTATCGCTTGTCAAATTTCTTTAATTTCGACATTGACTGACTGATACATCATCAAAATTCTAAGGTACTTCTAGATGTATCACAAACTTCAAATTTTGAATTTTAGGTAGCTTGAAGTTTATAACCAAAGGAAAAAATGAAAAATCTCGAAATATCCTTATGAATTAAAAGTTAGCTTACTTACTTTACTTTTTCGTGTCCGGGCAATAAATATGTACATATTATATAAGTGTAATTTAAAATTCTTTAGTCCAATACCGAGCAACGTCTATAGCATTTTCTTCGGCGTTCCATAAATCTTCTAGGGTACAGGTATGAGGGCAACTTCTGCAGGACAACAGATGCTCCATATTTTGGGTTTCGCCACATTCACAGTAGGTGTTCTCGGCGTTGATAAGCCCCCATTTGGTTTTGTTGGTCTTAACCGGCGCTACTCCTGTTCTAATTCGGTTCAAGGACTTCCAGGTGGCCCAATCAAGATGTCGACCGGTGGGATCTTTTTCCTTAAGAGAGTAATCAGATGGTGGATCTTCTGGAACAGCTTTTAAGAAGTTTTTTCGTGACCAGAGTCTGCTCGGTCCCTGGAACTCTCCATAAAATGGATGGCGATCATCGAACATCTGTTTAAACATTTCAGTATATTCGGTCGCTTTGCGGCGCTGTGGAGGGGCTGCAAAAACGGAGGCTCTATAAAGTTCAGGAGACTTGTTGGTTTCATACACCTGGTTGTTATTCGGCACGTTTTATTTAAAGCAACGTCAACTTGTTTCGCATGGCTCGATCTGCTCCATACAGGGCAAGCGTATTCGCCTGTTGAAAAACATAGAGCCCGTGCCGTCGGTTTTAAGATCGAGGGATTTGCACCCCACTTGCTTCCGGTTAACCTTCTTAAAATATTATTTCTCGCGTTGACCTTTTGTCGAGTTAAATGTTAAGGTCCTGTTAATATGTTAAGGTCCTGTCTAATATCACACCGAGATATTTAGGTGTTTCTGTGTGTTCCAGTGAACTACCTTTTCACAACTACCTCTCTATTGCGTAAGTGGAAGGCAGAAACCTGTGTCTTGGAAGGGTTGGGCTTTAGTGAGATTTGGTCGTAGTAATCAGCCATGGTGTTAAGTGCAGCTTCCAGTTTTTGTTCGATGCTGTGAAAGCTGGTGTCTTGTACAGCTATTGCCAGGTCGTCAGCATAAAGAAAATGTTTTGAGCAGGCAGGAAGGGGCGGATTGTTGGTATATACGAGGCATGTTTTTTAAGTAAGTACCGTATTGGAATTAAAAAAAAACGTGCAAAGATATCGCAATAATTTTATTTTTACATGAAAGCCTGTACCTTAATCTATTTTTCTACATAATTTCCTTGAATATTGAGGCACTTGTCATAACGTGGCACCAGTTTTTCAATACCCTCCTCATAAAATTCTGCCGCTTGACTGGTTAACCACTGTATCACAACTGTTTTGACTTCGTTATCGTCTTGAAGAGGCTGACCGCCCAGGTGTTTCTTCAGGTGCAGGAATAAATGGTAGTCACTGGGCGCCAGATCAGGGCTGTATGGAGGATGATCTAGAGTTTCCCATTTAAAAGATTTGATGAGATCTTTGGTCCGATTAGCCACATGTGGACGGGCATTTTCATGCAGCAAAACAATACCCTTACTCAACTTGCCACGTCTTTTGTTTTGGATTGCACGGCGCAAATTGTTCAATGTCTCACAATAAGATGCTGCATTGATTGTCTCATTACGAGGCAGAAACTCCACTAGCAATACTCCTTTTCTGTCCCAAAAAACTGTGCACATGATTTTCCGGGCAGAAATTGTTTGCTTAAACTTCACTGTTTTGGGTGATGATGAATGTCGCCATTCCATGGACTGTTGTTTCGATTCTGGTGTGACGTAGGCCACACATGTTTCGTCACCAGTAACAATTTAAAAAAAAAAATCTTCATATCTAAAAAATCTTCACCTTCATTGTGGTACTGCTCAAGGAAAGTCAATGCACTGCCTAAACGTTGGGTTTTCTGCAAATCCGTCAACATTTTCGGAACCCAACGTGAACACAATTTCCGGTAATTCAAGTTCTCGGTCACAATGCGATACAAAACACTACAAGAACATTGAGGAAAGTAGTCGCACAATGATGAAATTGTAAAGCGTCTGTTTTCTTTCACCTTTTCGTCCACTTTCTGCACCAAATCTTCATTTACGACCGAAGGACGCCCACTCCGTTCCTCATCATGCACATTTGTGCGGCCATCTTTAAATGCTCTGACCCATTTCCTTACCATTCCATCACTCATAATGTTTTGTCCGTAAACTTCACAGATCTCACGATGAATATCGATCGGTTTTACGCCTTTAGCACTAAGAAATCGTATGACAGCCCGTACTTCACAATCGGCGGGGCTCACGATTGTCGGAGGCATCTTAAACACTCAATAAACAACGTATACAATGAAGAATCAGACTGTACTGGCGTCTGTGCATAGACAAGAGATGAAGGTAACCAGCGCGCATGCGCGGAACGCCGACCGTAGCGCTGCGGCGGCGGAATCGCAAAACGGTACTTACTTAAAAAACATGCCTCGTATATTAAATAGCATTGGCGCCAAAACGCTCCCTTGGGGCAACCCATTCTTTTGAATTCTCCACCTGCTCTTATTATTATTTAGGGTGACATAAAAGCGTCGATTCTGCATCATTGACTCAACCACCTTCATCAGGATATAGTCCTTGATTGTTGCATATAACTTATTTAGAAGATGTTTATGGATGATGGTGTCATATGCGGCGGTTAAATCAACAAGAGCAACTCCAGTGATCAGCCTATCCTCGAATCCCCTCTCGATATGCTCAGTAAGGGCCAAGACTTGCCCAGTGCATGATTTTCCTGGCCTAAAGCCCGCTTGGTGAGGAACAAGTTTTGATTCCACGATCTTCTCCATGCGACCGAGAACCATTCGCTCATATAACGGTAGCTTTCTAGCCACTACCGGTAATTGACTTTCCAGTCGAGAAAAAGATACAAAATTAGAATTAATTGAAGCGGTCTCTTCTGATTTTATTTGTATATGAATTTAATAACAATAATTCAATGATTATGAATTAGTGCCACTCAAACTTCTTTGACTTTGACAGTGTCAAATCACTCACCGTCATCAAAATTTTAAGGTACTTATAGAAGCGTTAAGCCTAGTTCTCATGGAGCGGAAAATCGCGTTGTGGGAGCGGAATATCGCTTTCTGTTGAAGAAAGTAAAATTGGCCGGTTCACATGAAGCAGGATTCCGGATGCGGATTTTTAGATAAATTTAGGGTATTTCAGATTATTTTCTAGTGATTTTTTTTTATTTCAGAACTTGAAAAGGGACAGTGACAAGACAAGTGGGTTTTTTAAGTAAACAAAAATATTTGTAACTTGTATATTATTATATTAATTAATTTAAATTGTATGTAATTATGGATACTAATATTGGTAACAATTATAACTATTATCAATGGAGAAGGCAGTACATAGTTGGATTAATATTAATTTGTGAATGGCATAAAAACAAAAAGTCTTTACAAAAACATAGAATAAAAAAAGGAGAATGTGGGTCAGAGATATTTTCTTAAAGAGGTCTGAGCAAGCAATCCCAACTCCAAAATCAAAATTCAAACTACCAAAACAATTTTCAACAATACCAAAACAATATCAACAAACAGCTTTCCTCCCAATTTGAGGTTAGGTTAAAAATTAAACGAAGAAAGAACATGATTAAACAAAGATAGACTATAAAAACTCGCTAAAAAGTTAAAAATAGTTTAACTTTTTGCGGATCCGCCAAAAGTTGAAATTTTCCCGCAGCGGGACAATTTTAAAAAAACTCGCGCTCGCAACGCGATTTTCCGCCCCATGAGAACTAGGCTTTACAAACTTCATTTTTTTAGGTACCATTAAACTTATACGGGAGGGAAGAAATGAAAAAGCTGGAAATATCCTTATGGATTAAAAGTTAGTTGTCTATCCGCTACCGTTAACTGACTTTCCGGCGAATAGGAGAACCGGTGATAATAACCGAATAATATAAAGGCATCGGCTCCGTCTATCTAAAATATTATCAGCGTTACAGTGTTGTCGGATCATTTGAAAAGTGCTAGCATCTTTGTTATTTTAAATAGAACACTCAATAAATTATTACATTTTTGGAAACTACTTTTATATCTGTGGCGTTTTTTACAAGAGACAAAAAATGTAATAAATACTAGAAGGATCATTTTACGAAAAAAATCAATGGTCGGTAGTGTTGAAAATGTTCTACTTTCTACTTTTTAGTTTTTCACTGTTCCCGTATTTTTTCTCGGTTTTTTGAAAGCCAAATGTTAAAGCACTTAGCAATACATAGGCACCCAAAATATCATTCAAATCAGAATAACGTTTTTTAAAATATCTGAGAAAATGTGTTTAGTTTCTTAAAGTTTGATGCTCTCCAGCGGACAAAGGAAGCAGTTTCGTATAGAGGAACTTATTTTGATTCCAAAAATACGTAGTAGTTTTATATCCATGGAATATTTGGACACCCTGTATAATAAATTAAGTTAAGACAAAATTTAGTACATTCCCTTTCTGAGAGTTTTTCCAATAGGCTTTTCCAGTGTTTTTTTCATTCTCCTCGCCTCCGCAACGTTGAAACGTATTATGTTTTCCGGAAACCCGTGAACTAATTGCCCAAAAATCGGTCATGGTTCAATCGAAGCGGCACTTTCGTTTCATTTGATACGCCCGAAATAGGTTTTCTGAAAAGAGCCTGATCATTTTGGAGGTCTCGCAAAAGAAACTCGCTAAATTAAATAAATTATTTTACTTTTAGCATTCGGAAAACCTTACTTACTTATTTCGAGGAGCCATCGCGTCGGTGCTTTTAGAGCAATACAAACAGATGAAAACAAAAAATACACGAATAAAAATAGTCAAATTTAATTAAAATTATAATAATAAAATATTGTGTTAAAATATATTGTATTTCTTGATAACCATTTACTATATTGATATCAATTAAACTTTTAGTTACGTAGTTGAGGGCGCGATTTTTAAATTCATTGTTGCCAACTATGGGCATATTCGAAGCCATGGCAGCGCCGCGCCGCATAGTGATGCAGAAGTTCCTAAAAGCGGCAGAAAATCAAAATATCAAAAGTATTTTTTCTTAATTATAATTTCACTCGTATAGTTCCTAATAGACCATATTTTCAGAATCGTGAAGATTTTTGAATGAAAACGGGCCCATTATTAATCCCTAATAAGAAATGTTCGAGCTTATTTAATTATTAGCTGAAGCTAAAATATTTTGATTAAATTTTGATTAAATAAAATTAGTGCGTTTAACGTTGGTGATAAATTAGTTAAAAACTGATGGTACTTTAAGAAAGTACAATGTTTTCAACTGTTTTTCCTCATGGCAATTCATAGTTTTAACTTCCCTGTGGTACCATAAAAAATCAATAAAGACCTTGATGTAATTAAGAACTGCTTGCTAAAATCACATTTTATGTAAGCTAATACAAAATGCTCCAAATTGCTCCAAAAAAATATGATGTAGGTTACAATTATTAGCCTTTTTTCTTCATAACTACGAAGTTTCATGATCAACATTAGCCCACAAATACCCTTTAGGTTGCGTAACTCTCACGAAAACCATGGTTTAGTTTCCCAAAATAGATTTCGTATGACAGTAATATTACTGGGTGTTTCTTAGGTGAAATATTGTTGTTGGTTATTTTTAATTAGTTTTAGAAAAAAAACTGTAATATATTTTCTCTTATTCAATTTAATTTTTGATATACAAAGTATTCAAATTTAAAAATACATTTTATTGTGTAATTTTAACTAGCTTTTCCCTGTTAAGCCTAAGTTTTTATTCGTTTTGTGCTTATATGACATTAAATATAATATTATTAGAAATCTGATTAATTTTGAATAATTATTGTTAATATAAACATTAAGCCTAAGTTTTTATTCGTTTTGTGCTTATATGACATTAAATATAATATTATTAGAAATCTGATTAATTTTGAATAATTATTGTTAATATAAACATTAGTTTATATTAACAATAATTATTCAAAATTAATCAGATTTCTAATAATATTATATTTAATGTCATATAAGCACAAAACGAATAAAAACTTAGGCTCCAAAACTTATTATAGATTAAATTATTCTATTTTTTATCCATTTTGCTAAGTCCATCTTAAATATATTATCCATTTATCTAGAAGCTTTAGGATAATTTTTAGTTTCTTTTTCTTGCGTATTAAATTCTTGTAACTAAGTTCTAATTATCATCTAAGTATAATATTTTTACCACAGGTAATTACAGATATTTCTAAATTATAGAACATTTAAAAATATAACTAAAATTAAATCGTTGTAAATGAACAACTGCTTACATCTAATGCGAAAAGAGCGCTCAGTCGTTTAGATGTTTTGGTGTTACCCTTAATCAAGGGTGTTACTTTCATTAATATCAACTACATAAAATATACAGATGTATTTACTTTCTTTTTTTTTCTCATGGAAATGAATGTCAATATCTTGAATTTAAGTAATACTTATTGGTAACTAGTTCTGAAAAAAGGATTAATTATAGTAAGAACGAAATGCTAATTCTATTGTAGGGGGCTGAAAATAAAACCCTGTATATTTATTAATGTGTTTACACAAACTTTTTTTGATTTTTTAAACTTTACAAAGAATAGAGTATTACATTAATATGCTATTGAAGACAAAATAATATAATTAAATTTTTTACAACCCATTTTTTATTTTTTACAGTCAATTTAAGTACACACTGTATACATAATTCAATTTTCTGAATTCCAAACATCACTTATACACTTAGAAAACCACATTTAACAAAAATAATTCTAAAAAATGTAGCAGTAAGTTGAAAAATTATTTTTTGCCACTTTTCGCGTTTTCGGCATCACTGTGCGCTGGGCTGACTAACTAGAAGTTAAATTTTCTGCTGTGGATTCAGGTGGTAGCTTTGCTGTACAAATAAATATGTTTTAATTGTGTTAAATTATTGTTAATGTTGTCAAGTTGTAGCGTTTTATTTTTCTTTTTATAAAATTCCAAATTTTAATATTGCTGGCGCCATCTATTCGCTAGATGTTAAACTTCATTCAGTACAGGTAGCGGTTCCTTTCCATAAAAACAAATTTCATTCAGTATAGACGATAGAGTTCACTTAATTGCCTTTGGTCATATGACCTGTCAATTGGAAGACTTCCGTTTTGCGAAAAGGAGGAAGGAGGTTTTTTCCGAGAGAAGGAGATCAGAAAAAGACGCGTGGTTCAGCGTCCGACGAATCTCAGAGAAAAAGGGCTTTCTGAAACACTTTTCCTAACAGTAAAGGCACGGGTATCCAAAAGTGGAGATTTGAAATCCTGTAGAATATACTGTTCAGAGCCTAGTTCGTGTTTTTTTGGCCTTTTCCTGGAATAAGATCACATTATTCCCGTTTTTTATTTATTTTGATAATGTTTGATTGTGCATTACTGGTTTGGATCAGCATATAGTTTGGCTATATTTTGGAATGTGTACAGCTGATTTTCAGACCAGAACTGGCGTATAAGAAATTGACGTATAAGTAATTGGCATATGAGTAACCACTTTTGAGACAGTATTTATGACTCTACATTTATTCTACTGATATCGAAGACTCCTGCTACTATCGAAGAGTCTACATCCACTTCCGTTAGTCTGGAGACTGCCTGCCTATCTGTTCACTACGTCATAAATTAAAAAAAAAATACAGATAAGTTCTAAGTTCAACACACAAGGTATTCCCTAAATTTTTTTTACTTTGAGATAATATTTTGAATATCTCTGTGAATTGTTGTCATTTATTCCATATATTATAGTCAAAATTTACCTTTTAGTTAACATTATAAGTCATGCTTTGTCCTTAACGGTACGTTTTACTTCAGTATGATCTTTTATGTGAGAATCGCTAACACGGATTCATTTTTGAAGTTTATTGTACACGACTTGTTTCGAAACATCATCGTATTGGTACTTACATAAATTTCACCTGTTTATATATTACGTAGTATAGTATACTGGAGAGAACTCTAACTAAATTTGAGTTTACTTAAAGTAACTAACGATTTCATTGGGATAATTGAAACTGGGTTTAAATTGATGATACTTGTGTTCGTTTTCAATAAATGTTTAATGTAGGATAGTTATTTCTGCCTTTTATTCCTGATAAACATAATAGACCCTTAATGCTGTTGATTACTTTATTTTAGCTATGTTGTGATATCATATTTTTCTTTTTGGTTTCTTACTTTACCACTCTCATAAACAAAGTAAGTGGCGCCCTTTTCACTGTCTTTGACCATACCTATTTGAATTCTTAACATCAATATTAAAATCTCTGCAGCCTATATATTATCTTTTTTTATTTTAATATTTAACAACATTAGAAAGTCACTGTGAGTCAGAAGCCTTACCTACGAACCCAGCTTTCCTCTAACCCTGAGCAACGGATTCTTTTTTCATTCTATTTGGGTATCGACAGAAAAGTCGTCACAAAGTTGCCACATTTATTTATTTATTTCTTGACATTGTTATTCGATTTGACACTTTAGTTTCGTATTACGAGTTTTTGGTTTAAGGGAATTGTGTTGTGATAATTTAAGCTTAAAAAAATTTACTAGCAGACCTTGCAGTCGATTTCATTGTCCTTTTTTTTAAATATATGAAAGGCCTCATGCAACATTATAACTTACATATTATAGCATTAAAGGCATGTGTTAAAATTTCATTTTAAACAAAGACTTTCTGAAAGTTTTGTTCAGACATATTTTAATTACTGAAATGTAGCGTGTCTTATTTTTTCTTTTATCTGAAAATGATATCTTTGCTAAGTATTTAGCAAATATATAATTTAATTTATTTTTTTGTTTTTGTAATGTTTAAACTAAAATAAAATAAAATTAACAATTAGTATTTTATTGTAAACAAAATATATAATATATGTATTATATTTTACTTGTTTGAGCTTTCCATTAAAACTTTTAAACAGGAGATAATTGAAACTGCCAAAAGCATGATTTTAAAGTTTATTTTCTACACAAAAAATGTATTTATTATTTTATTAAAAATTTATATTAGATTTATATTAGCTTTCATATCATATCTTCTTATTTAATTTCAATTTATCGAATATTTCTATTAAATTCAATCTTAAAAACTGTTTATTTTAGGTATAGGAACATGTATACTCAAAAAGTAACAAATTGGAAAACCTTTGCACTAGTCAAATAAAAAAAGTGGGTTTCCATTTGAAAAATATGATTTATAATAATGTTTTAATCGCTGAATTCCATGACAGCTACCGCCATTATTATATGACATTTGAACAATTTAATTTTTGAAATAGATAGCCACATGTCTTCTCTTTATGTCACAGTAGCTGTGATAATCACTAAATTTGACTTTTAGACTGCACACACTTTTTTGACAGGTAGCTTTTTTCGTTCGAAAATTTTAAATATTTTTTTATCTCAAAAACGATTAATGTTAGGTATACAGTGTTTAACATCAATATTCATAGAATTTTACAGAGAATTTAAGTATGTATTAAAAAATAAGGATACCCATTTAAAATAAGAAAGTTGCTTGTCTCGTTGTGAGACAATTATGTGCAAAAAATCCCCGGTCTAGATATTGTAGTTCTCTAGAAACTTCTAATGAACGCTCAGCCTGGGATACCTGTATAGTTATTCATTTTTAAAATTATATAAGGATTCTTTCAGCACTTAACTACTGATATAGAAATTTAATTCTACGCTGTGTTTGTCATAATGTGGATCAACCTGCTCTCACTACCGGTTTCGGAGCCCTACTTCATCATCAGGTGAGCTTGGGCAGATCCACAAAATGACAACCACAGCGCAGAGATAGTTAATGCCGACTTGTCGGAATGTATCGGTTAGGGAGATAGCGGCCTGCGTGCAATGGTAGTACTTTCGTACCACCGAGGCGCAACTATTGATAGTAAAAGGATGCTAAAAGGCTTTTTTTTCAGGCAAGCCAAATTATAAAATAGAAAACAAATTTCTTGCAGTATAGGTATATAATAAAATTATATAAGAATTCTTGCCACTTAACTGCTGATATAGAAATTTATCTATATCAGCAGTTAAGTGGCAAGAATTCTTATATATAATTTGGCTTGCCTGAAAAAAAAGCCTTTTACCATCCTTTTACTATCAATAGTTGCCTCGGTGGTACGAAAGTACTACCATTGCACGCAGGCCGCTATCTCCCTAACCGATACTTTCCGACAAGTCGGAATTAACTACTCTGCGCTGTGGTTGTCATTTTGTGAATCTGCCCAAGCTCACCTGATAATAGAGTAGGGCTCCGAAACCGGTAGTGAAAGCAGGTTGGTCCACATTATGACAAATACAGCGTAGAATTAAATTTCATTGCAAGAATTCTTATATAATTTTATTATATATTTATTTTGAGTTTATTTTTATTTTAAGTATTATTTGAGTTGGAGGAGTTGAATTTTCCTTTTGAGGGCGATCATTTTGAAATAAGTCCTAATATGTGTGGCCCGAACTGTATTCCGGAAACTTCGGCAGCATATTCTGCAAATAAAAATATGTAAAAAAGTTCGTATAAAGGTATGTCCTAAAATGCTTAGTTTTGGAGATACAGGGTGTAGAAGTTTTTTTATTTCAATTTTTATTTTAATTTTTTGCAAATAATTTATGAAGTAACGTCAATATTTGGATGAAAATTGGTGTCTGGGAGTTTTTTGACATAAGAAATTTGATTTTGATGTCAATATCACTCCTACTTGTAGAGGGCGCCACTTACATGTGTTTTAACTGTTTTGAAGAGTAATAACATTTCGTCCGTACCTGTATAAAACTACGAAAAAATATACATTTCCATGACTTTTTACGTAAAAAATCTCTCTTGGTAAAAATCGCTACGAGCAACCGTTCTCAAGATATTCAGAATGAAAATAGTCAATACATGTCATTATTGACAAAAAATAAACACGTTGAGTGGTGGATAGTTACTTGACTGAAATAATAAATTTGGAAAATTTTTGTGTTTTAAAAACTAATCATAAAAATAAATTAATCATAAACTTTTCTGCGAAAAAATGATGATAAAACAATTTGTGTTGAACTTTTGGCACAAAAACATTTCAAATTTATGATTTCAGTCTAATAATTATTTAGTCAACATGTTTAATTTATGTCAATGATGATAGGTATTGATAGCTTCGATTTCAAATATCTCGAAAACCATTACTCGTAGCGATTTTTACCAAGAGACATTTTTTAAGTAAAAAACTTTGTAAATGTATAATTTTTTATTCGGTAGTTCTATACAGGTACGGACAAAAAGTTATTACTCTCCAAATCTGTTAAAAAACATGTGGATTTGCCACTACAAATAGAGAATCATATTGACATCAAAAATCAAATTCTCATATCAAAAACTCCCACAATAATGCCATCCAAATATTGACGTTACTTCATAAATATTTGAAAAAATCGAAATAAAAATGAAACTTCTACACCCTGTATCTCCGAAACTAAGCATTTTAGGACATACATTTATACCAACTTTTTTACTTATTTTTATCTGCAGAATATGCTGCCGAAGTTTCCGGAATACAATTCGGACCACCCTGTATAGTTACATAGTCTTAATTCTCATCAATGCCCTTAATAATTGTATTAAAACAGTGTTCCGATGTGTCTAAATTAAATCCATACTCAAAATTTGCAAAGAATTAACTTATATATATCGTTACTAACACTCCCCTTATTTAATTAAATACACAAGTAAATAAATAAAACGTTACCATACGGTGTCGAAAATTAAATTCCGATTTAGGGACCATTTATTTCGCGTTACACGTGAGCGCCAACAGCAAACCTTTTCCAAAACTGCAGTATTTGTAGCAAGTTTAGGGACATCTGCGCGTGCTACAACGGGAAAATTACGAAGGAAAACGCGCTGGAAAATGAAGCTGCGACGAGCAAGGAGCGCTTGGAAAACGAGGTGGCAATTTGTCTTATTCTGGAAAAACTCTCGACAGTCGCTAATGATTTGAGCTAATTAATTTCATTGCGGAACGTTCAACAGTCGGCGACAACTGGTTGGAAACAAGGAAGCATGAACGACTTGATTGATTATTTTCAAAGAATATTCGGTGTTTATTTCCATAACCTGTTAGAAATTACTCTGCTTTTTTTTTCTCAGGTTATGCCGGGTCCAGACCAAGCAGATAAAACAACGATAAAACAGAAACATTCATGTTTTAGGACAAAATTGCGACAAATCCAATACATTTTTGTCTTATTTTTGTTTTATTTCAAAATTCGGAGACTTTTCAATGTCCCGTCTCGAGTCGGTAAAAATCAAAGTGTTTATGTTTTGTTCGTATATTGTACGACAAATTTTCGGAGCAATGTGGATGGCGTGTGCTGCTAACAGTAGGAGATCAGTGAAATCGCACATGGTTAATAAAATCATTCGCAAAACAACTAAACTTTTGACTTTGTTGTACTTTTGTCCTTGCGGCGTGGACAATTTGTCTCAAGTTTGTCTTGTCAGAATTCCCCATTTTTTGTCGCAAGTTTGTCTTGTTTTTGACTCAAAATTGTGTTTACTTTTTGTTGCCTTGGTCTGGACCCGGTCTAGAGACGATGACAGAAAAAAAGCAGATGACGTCCATACCAATCCATTTTTTTCACTAAAAAAAATTTCCAATATTTTTTAAGTTAACTATGGATGGGTTTATATATGTTACGGTTAAGGTCCAATACCCGGTTAATATCGACATTACCCGGTTAATCTCGAGAATAACACAAATAAAAACAACCAAAAATAAAACCAAACCCAAACATTAACCTGTTAATGTTGACATTAACCGGATATCGGACTTTAACCGTAATATACAGGGTGGTCCGAACTGTATTCCGGAAACTTCGGTAGCACATTCTGCAGATAAAAATAAGTAAAAAAGTTCGTATAAATGTATGGCCTAAAATGCTTAGTTTCGGAGATACAGGGTGTAGAATATTCATTTTTATTTCGATTTTTTCCAATTAATTGAGTTTTTTGATATGAAAAATTTGATTTTCATATCAATATGACTCCTACTTGTAGAGGGCGCCACCTACGTATGTTTTAACTGGTTTGAAGAGTAATAACTTTTCGTCTATACCTGTATAAAACTACTGAGTAAAAAAATATACATTTACAACTTCTTTTACATAAGAAAGGTCCCTTGGAAAAAATCGCTACGAGTAATGGTTTTGGAGATATTTGGAAGCGAAATTATCATTACCTGTCATCATTGACATAATTAAACATGTGGACTGATGATGAGTTATTAGACTAAAATCATAATTTTGAAACCTTTTTGTGCTAAAAATTCAATAGAAACTGTTTAATCATCATTTTTTCGCAGAGAAAAATATGATTAATTTAAAAAAATAAAAATGTATTATTTCAGACAAATAACTATACTCAACATGTGCTTATTTTTTGTCAATAATGACATGTATTGACTATTTCTATTCTAAATATCTTTAGAACGGCTGGTCGTAGCGATTTTACCAGAGACATTTTTACGTAAAAGTCATGGAAATGTATATTTTTTTTAGTCAATAGTTTTATACGGTTACGGACGAAAAAGTTATTACTCTTTTGAAACAGATCAAAACGCATGTAGGTGGCGCCCCCTACATAAGGAGTCATTTATCAAAATCAAATTTCTCGTATCACCAAAACTGCCAGACACCAATTTTCATCCTAATACTGACGTTACTTCAGAAATTATTTAGAGAAAGTCGAAATAAAAATGAAACTTCTACACCCTGTATCTCGAAACTAATTACTTTAGGGACATATAGTTATACGAACTTTTTACTTATTTTATCTGCAGAATATGCTGCCGAAATTTCCGGAATACAGTTCGGACCACCCTGTATAAATCCGTCATGCATCGTCTCTTGTTGTTTTTAACCAGTTTTATTGGTTTATTTCAAAAATTACAGGTTATATTTCAATATTATTGGTTTGACGGAACGATGAACGACAAACGGACGCCGATGCGTATGAACCCGACTTAAGATTTTTGACATTTGTCAAACTCTTACCAAATTATAGGTTATAATATTGTGTCAAATTATGTCAAATAGAAATGATAAATAGTTTGCATTTTGCATTTTGGATTGTGTTATTACGCGTGTTTCGTGTTTTTTAAAATTTAGCGCAGGAAAACTCGAGGGAAAATTCAGTGTTGACCCAGACAATAGTTTACAGTTAATATTCGGTGTCCAGAGACCGCCAGACACAGTTTGCCGGATACTATGGTTAGAGAGTTGTATTAGTCGCAAATAAAGTTTGTATACCATTTCGTATATGTGGTACCAAAAACTGGAGTATCTGTAAAATAACATCACACGAAAGGTAAATAATACATTTCAGTACTAGCAGAAAAAATTAAGATTAAAGTTAATTAACCAAGATTAGATTTTTTCAGTTTTATACAATTTTTTTTCACAATATTTTGAAGTAATCACTTGTCACTCAAAATTTAAATATATTAATTATGCGTTCCAATTGTAGCAACTTATTTCTTTGTAAAATAAAATAAACCACTTTGAAATTAAAATGACAGACACATCTATCACTGTCAAGGATTTTGTCGTTGGACAGACTATATAATAGAATAGAATATTAACACCCTGTACATTACTGTTCAGAATTAATTCTTGTGCTGACTTTTAAGCCAGAGAAATAAACCTTACTGAAAAAGTTGATTGCTTTGTTTAATGTATACAGGGGTATCAAAAATTATTGCTGGTCTGTTTTAAATATTTATTTAACATAAAAACTTCGTTATTTCAAATACAACTTCTAGATTAAGTATTAAGCTTCATTCAGAACCTTGCAATTAGTGGTATAAATAAGTGGTTTCAATTACACTTTTTAGTTTACGATCATTCACAATGTTTAAAAAAACACAATTAAAATTAGTAGAATATCCTAGCAACAGCTTGCGTTAGGCAGTTGTATCCATAGAGAAAGCCTAATATTTAACTTATAAAACAATAAATTTTTGATTTCTAACCACAATTTCGGAAGATAATCAAAGGCCAAAATGACATTTCTCGCAAATTTTGAACTACCGTATGATCGAGAAAAAACGGCGTCAAAGGCGGCTGGGGAATGACTATCGATGCTATTTTTGACGAGGTCGAACTCTGCTCAAAGTTAATTAACTTTATTTTGATTTTTTAATTAATTAAAATTCTTCTTCTTTTCACTTTAAAGATCTTCAAAAAAATTAAATTTTAATTAAAATGAATACTAAATGTAGAAAATCTAGAAGACAATAGTAAGTTTCGGATACAGAAATCTATATCAAAAATATTTTTCTGATAATTTGAACAATACCAGTTTAATTAATAAAAATCTATATTAGGTAAATCAGTAAATCGTAATTAATACTAAATGCGTCTTTAAAAGTAAAGAAGAGAAAAATCAAAAGGCTCTAACCTAACAATCGTCGCCGTCCCAGTTCCAGGCATTTTCGATAACTCTTAGAGTTAACAAAATCAGATTATTCTACTGTTAAAATGTATGGATTATCCTTTTTGTAATTGTCTAATACAGACTAGACCCTTCCAGATTTAGTAAAACTGTAGCTGTAAACCAGTTATGTGTATTCATTACTATACATGGAAGAAGTATCGTGTTTATCAACAAGGTTAATTGTAGGCCTTTAAATTTTGCTTAATATGGTCATATTTTGTAATATTCAACTCATAATTGTTGATACTTCTGATGGATGATGTTCAATTTTATACATGTATAAAATATAAACACACTAACTTGAAGTACTAGAAACGGTAAGGTGGGATATTTTTACGAATCTGTATTATTACTTTTTTACTTATAGAATATCTACAATTGTGTATAACCTCTAAGAAACAAATTAAATGAACAAAACTATGTCCAAGAAATAGTCTATTGTATAGAGGATTTAAGGAAAACCTTAAAATGTTTGTACAATTTTGTTTTTGAATTTCTTCTGGGTTTCTGCATCTTCGGTCAGTGAAAGTAGAAATATCATCAGCAGTTTTTTTCAGTCCATAAGATTCAACATTTAAAAATACAGGGATACTTAATCATTAATTAATCTTAATTATTCTTTTTTGAGATATAGGCACTATAGGCAGCAAAATATTAGCCTTATAATCCCGGAAGCTGTGGCCAATAAATTAAATGATAAATAATTGTAAATTGTTTATACATATATAAATCACTTGTTTTAAAATAAAAAATTGGCATTTTAAATTTTATATTGTATTTATTTATTAAATGATAAAATTAAAATATTTATATACTACATGATCTAACACTGTAAGTCTTAGTTTCTTTGGTTTGGTTTACTGTTTGCCGAGTACTATGGGTATAGTTCATTAAATTAATAGATTCTTTTCTTATGATTGACATATGCATATTAATTGTTTTCTTAAGTTATGTTACAATGAAACTCACTTTATAAACAGTATAATATAGGTATTTATTTTCTTTCGAATGGTATTACAAAATATGTTTTACTGTGAACCCTACTAATTAATATACTATGCCTGGTTCAAGAGTCTAAATCTGTACTTATTACATTATCATTTAATTTAATAACAAACCTAAAATATTTGTCTGCGACTTACTAAAAAAAACAATTATGATTTTCGAAAGTGATTAATACAGCTTTTTGTAAAATTATACATTACTTCTTGATGTATGTATTATATTAATTCATTTATTTACTTAAATTGTTCCAATGTGTATATTATTTCCTACAATCTACCAGTAGTTACGTTAAAAGTTAAGTATGTAAATAAATGACTTAGGAGCCTAAAATTATTGAGATTAAATAACGTAATATATAAGTAAATAAAATTGACAATACACCAATAAAATATTTTAGCAATAACCATTGATTCCTGCATGGAACTTTACTTGAACACAGCATCACCAATTTTGTTTTCATTAAATTCTCTATGCAATAGATTATTTCTTGGACACAGTTTTGTTCATTTAATTAATATGCTTCTTGGAAAACAGAAACTTAGGCATACACAGAAACAGATACTCTATAAGTAAAGAAGTAATAATAAAGGGATTCGTAAAAATAACTATCTCACCTTATTGCTTCTAGTACTTCAATTTGGTTTGTTTATATTTTATATATGTATAAATTGAACATCATCCACCAGAAGTATCAACAATTATGAGTTGAATATTGCAAAATATGACCATATTAGGCAAAATTTAAAAGCCTACAATTAATTTTGTCGATAAACACGATACTTCTTCCATCAACTAACGGATTATTTACTGGTATTAAACACACATTTTTATTTACAGCTATAATCAATGCAATATTAGTAAATCTGAACGGTCTAGTGTGTATGAAACAATAATAAAAGGCTAATCAGTACATTTTAACAATACAATAATAAAAAATGTTGTCGAAATGTCTGGGTCGGAGGCTTGTCGGACGACGAGATTTAATTTGGTTAGAGTCTTACTGGTTTTGCTCTTCTTTATTTTTAAAGGCGTTTACTGCATTAAGGACGATTTAATATCGATTTTTTATTGAGTAGAACTGGTGCAGATCGAAACATTTGAAAAAACAATTTTTTGGAAATAGATATGTGTATCTGAAAACTTTCTATTCTTTTCTGGTTTTTCTATATAAGGTATTAATTTTTGACAAATTTTATGTCAGTTCTCAGTAACTGACGTCTAGAGTTCTATCTCGTCAAAAAAATAGCATCGATAGTCATTCCCCAGCCGCCTTTTGACGCCGTTTTTCTCGATCATACGGTATTATTAAGTGGAAAAGTTAAAAAGTTTGATAACATTCTCTACTAACTGAAAATGTCTACCACTAATTTTTACGTTCTGAATGCTTACATTGAAATTAGAGGAACAAACTTCTATGCTAATTAAAACCACTAATTTATTCTACTAATTGCGAGGTTCTGAGGGAAGCTTTACTTGTTACTGCACACTTATAGAGTATACGCCACTGCTTTAATACTGATTCAAATATACATTTATTAGACTTGATATTCTTCAAAGAGAACGTAAAATATGGAACACAATTTCTCACAAAACTTCATCCACTATTCAACGAGACTCGAAAATACCCAGTCTCCGTACGGGGTTTCGATAAAGACACTACCTATATTCAAATTAGGCGCCGCGAATATCGTTTTTATCAAAGGCGCCCTTGGAATAAAAAATACCGTAACACGTATTGTTTGAGTTTCTCTTCCTCGTCCTCTTGTTCGCCCCCACCACCCTCGATCCGTCCAATAACTGCGCCAGAAAAAACCTCCGACCATTTATCCGTCGAAAGGTTTACTTTGAATAGAAACGGTCTCAATAGGCTAATTTCAATTGCAAATTCGGCCCGACCGGTTTAAATAGTTTCTTTTTGGGGGGCGCGGAGACTCCCGCTCGCTTCTTTGCAGCAATTTTCGATGGAGACACTTGGGCGGGGAGGAAGGGGAGAGATGGAGTCCCCAAACAGTGGCGTGTATAATTTAAAAACTGGGGTTTTCAGTAACATATGCATTCTTGGTATGGTGGCCTAAGGTAATACAACATACAAGAATGCTCAGCCTCTGCAAGTTGCAAAGGCTTGCTTGTCTGAGCCTAACAGGGGCAATTAAATCAACGCTCACTGCATCAATGGAGGCGCTTCTGGACTTTCCGCCTCTTCACATAGTGATCCAGGCGGAGTTAAGAATGAGACTCTATCGACAACAAAATGCGTTTTTTCTGGGGATTAGAACAGATACAAGTCACTTAAAAGATGGGAGATTCTATGTTAAAAATTATGTTGAATTCTCAGTTGGAGTAGAGATCCCCCCTCTACTCCCAACTGAGAATTTACCAAATAACTCCTTTATCTTACTACCACAAACCATTCGATGTGAATAAAATGTATCGAGGAATGTAGACGTGGACAGATGAGTGAAATGACATGATGATAATAAAATACTCTAAATACAAAAAAATCTTCATTTTCTAATTCTCCGTCTATTGAAAAAATAATATACAGGGTGTTCCATTTAAAAAAACGAAGAAAAATTATTTTATATTTTAGAAAATTTGGCATGGAACAATATTACTGATTGGATTTGAATATCCTGTATGGTTTACGATTACCATATTTATAGCAACGTAAGTACAGACCATTTAAAGTAAATATCGTTCTTGTATTTTTAATAATTTTTTAAGGAAGTCTGAAAAATATATATTTTTGATTTAATTATTAATATCTTTAAAACTATCAAAATATATTTACTCATATCTTAGGGTTATATAAAGTGATCTAAAGATCTAACTAATGATCTATCTATCTAAGGATGCCAAAAATACAATAATATACAGGGTATTCCAATTAAAAAAAATTATCCCAATCCACTCACGCTTTTTTGAGCCACCATATAGAAGTTCAAATGTTTTCCTGAAATACATCCTAAAACCTACTTTAGGCTTGCCTTTAAACAAAATTCCCAAGTTTTTAATTCTTAATGGAGAAGGTAAAAACTGTTTATTGTAGAACTTTTTACGTAGGATACAGTGGCGTAGTTTGTTACTCTACGAAAAAAATATTTTTAAAGATATGAACTAAAGTTATGTTTTCTTAAATGGAACACTCTGTATATTTATAAATTTTTTGCCATAAGTTTCTCAAAAATATATATAACTCTATATTTGTTTTCACTATTTACTGCAATATTTATATTTATTGCAATATGTATTTAAATTTTTTTATTAAAAGATCATATTTATTAGTAGGTCATGATTGATAATAAAAGAAACTAAAAAAATATTAAAAGTATACTGCTCTATATCTCTTGTTTTATTTTGGGAGCTACTGATAATTTATAGCTACCGATCTTCAAAATAAAAAAAAACTTCAATATCTAAAGTGGTTCTTAAGTTATGGCGTGTTATGTGTAAAAAAGTTGAGATTTTAAATTATCGCCATTACTGACGTTTTCTCGTTATATACAAATGGACACCTTAACGATATCCTTATAATTCCATTTCAGATGCCCAGAAACATATCTAATGATTTTATCTAGTTACCTTTTCGAAAAAAGTCTTAAAAATAAGCGGTTTGCGATCGTGATTTTACTTTTCTTGATAGGGAAAGGCGTACCGACAACAACGCAATAGTACACCGTCGCATTTCTCTCACTCCGGCTTAATAAGATTCCTATGCGATTTACTTCCACACACATGTAAATACCGACCCAAAAGTAACAGTTGCCAGCACGGTATATCAGGGAAACTTAACTCTCGACTGCTATTTGTAAATCTTGGAAGCTATCATACCGAAACTTTTAGATATTTCTTTAGCTAATTTTAGTGAAGTATATTTTCAGCAAGATGGGATTCCCCCTCACGACTTTGAAAATATTAGAATTTTGTTAAATAACTATTACCCAAATCTATTAATTGGAACCGTATGGTTTCATCTAAAATGGGACACCCTGTACAATGGGATCAAACACAATAATAGGCCTTACAAGTCGTAGTGTTTCCGGCATAGACCTTTTAATATTGAGAAAAAAAAACTATTTACTTTTTATTTTATTTCTGATCCTTAACAAAGTACGCCCATGGTCGTAGAAAAACACTCGTACAGTTGTCAATTGGACCATACATGATCGAGAGTGCCGGCGTCCCGAGCGCCGGGGCCCTGTAAATCCATCTTCGGGGAAGCATTTCCCAATTTCCAACAACTTTAAGCGCCCGCCCGTAATTACTTCGCCAGTATATTTTAGTGGAATTAAATGGCTTTAGGAATCAAGAGAAACCGATAAGTGCTACGACGTACCGATGATATAAGAAGGTGGGAAACACATAGGCGTACCGAAAACTGAATACTAAAAAAATATAAAATAATATTTATCTTACAATAAATTAATCTATGTTACCTATGTTGGATAATCAAATGGTACCATTATGTCTTAAACATATCGGTCCTTGAAAAAGCTAGCTGCGAGAGAGCTGAAGTCATGATTACTAATTCCTGCTTAAAATGGACTGGTCACGTATGCAGGATGCAAGAAAACCGCCTACCGAAATCTCTTGTTTACGGTGAGTTTGTAGACGGTAAGAGGAAACCGGGTGGACAACTCAAAAGGTATAAGGATATTTTCCACGAAAACTTATACAGGTGATAAGCATGCAGAATCCGTGGGAGGAAGCAGCGTACAATAGAATGCAATACAGAAGAATTGTAAACTCAGTTAACAACGACAACCAAAAAGTAAAGAGGCAAAAAGTAGGTAATGAGAGATTTTTGAATATCCGGAGGGCGGAAGAGAGATAACATCACGTTTCGGGCTTTTCAGTTACAGAAAAGCTCATAAAAGAAAATGCCTAGCGTAACCATCTTCTAATGCGTGTCAAATACTCGTCAGCCAGTAATGGCAGTATTAGTAGTAGTCTATGTCCCAAGACGTTCTAAGTCTTAAAAAATGGCTATACCTCTGTGGCCAGTTTATCTTTTTTTCTTGCAATGATTTTTCTAAACAATTATAAACTTTTTTGCTTATCTGGTTTGCTTATATCAACCGGACAGAGATATTCACTGCAACCTGTAGCGCTTATTGTATTTGTCTTCTTTCATTGTCTGTACTTTGTGTCACCTATACCCACCTGTGCTCTGCATCAGCTTGTGTAGTTGATAAAATGGGAGTATAGTTCCTATGGGCTAGCCTAAGATCCTATAGTATATAGATAGATCCTATGGACTAGTCTAACTTTTCCAAATATTGCGTACCTATAAAGTGTTGAATTGCTTTAGAATCCCTACTCTCTTAACAGTCATATGTTGTAATCCTCACTTTGTGTTCCTCATGGGCATTCGAAGTTTCTTTGGGGTTTTGTGTCCGTGGATAAAAGCTTTGCTATGCTTGTACCCTTGTTTCTTTAGTGGACAGTCTGTTTTTCCTTGACCTAGAGTTTTACTCCACTACGGGTGATCCCATTACTGGCTCTTGACCAAGATATAATTTTGATGATTCTTTCCTTGCTAGTCCGTCGGATGCTATTTCCCGGCACCCAGAATAACTTAATTTGGCTCTTTTCTGCCGGAGTTCATGGTTTTTCCAGTCAAGTTCAACACAATGTAGATTCCAGATTTTATGGGAATGGAGAAGTTAATCACAGCGACCTTATGGATCTATTGTGAATCTTTCTTGAATTATAATTTATCATACAGTCTCAGAATTTTGACAAAAGCCAGTATCTAAGACGATTTTACAGAGGTTAGTTTGCCATCTTCGATATCAGTTGTACCAAAGTTTATGGCAGGAATGGTTGTTGTCTCGAGGTACAGAGATTTCCCCATTTTCTCCAACAGAATCTGCTTTCGCCGTTGTTTCTTAGCTTCAATCTACCGAGGTGTCCATTGAGAAGACAGTGACCTAATAAAAACCTCGTGATAATCTTAAAATTGTTCTTATTTAAATCAAGGAGATTCTTTGATTTTTTTCGGTTAAAAGTCATGAGAAATTTCTTCGGGGGTCTTAGACCGTTGGATGATTCCCATTCCAGGTTACGGATGGAGTCTTCCAGGTTCTTGAGTTCTGCTTTAAGTTGGTTTTCACTTGGGAAGCAGAATAGTTCTGCTCTAGTTAGTGGAGTGTTCGCTCCTTCTCTAATTAGATCGTTTACTTTTTCATTATCTTCTATTCCGTGGTGGGCTGGCATCCGAAGCAGGAGGATTTTCTTTGCCTAATTTGTTCAGCTTCTCTAGGCATTCTT
Organism: Sitophilus oryzae; assembly: GCF_002938485.1. Lineage (NCBI taxonomy): Eukaryota > Metazoa > Arthropoda > Insecta > Coleoptera > Curculionidae > Sitophilus > Sitophilus oryzae. The sequence continues at coordinate 905,639 of NW_022147080.1, forward strand.
TGGCTAACTTCTTTTACCGAGTTGATCGCTCTTAAGGCTGCTTGACAATCGGATAAAGATGGTTATCTCTTGTTATGTAGGGTAGCCGTCACACTATTATTAGATTAAAATAAAATTTAAATATGGTTTAACTGCACAGTAGCTGAAAAATATAAGGATTACATATGTGTGATAAAAACTAGAGTTAATACAAGATCAAACAAATCCATGTCGAAAAAAAAGGTTAAATCGAACCTTTTAATTTAAAAAGTTCCTGACCGTTATTATCGGACGAGCTAAAGCGTTCGTAAATTTGACTTCGACGACTCGTTCTTCACCCGATGTGCCGTTTTGCCAATCTGCGAAGTGTTCTATTCCCTCTCGCTTTTTCTCACTTAATATTACATTTGTCTCACTCCTTTGGTTAAGGAGAAACCTTAGACTATACAATCAAATAGATACGTAGATTTCAATCTCTACTATAACCAGTTACTGTCTCACTAAATGACTCCAAAAAAATCCTATGGGTATTTCGCCACTGTAAGAAAATCTATAAAATAAAATAGTTATTTTTTGTAAACACTGCTACGTTAATCTAACAGAGAATAATTGTCAGCAGCTGTTTACTAATAATCAAATTTACCCAACGGACAAAGAAATGCTTAAGTTTCGGGAAGTATATCTCTTCCCGTCGGCTGAAGCAAAAAAAAACACAAAGAACAAAAAAAAAATATTTAAAATATCTAAATGCAACTATTCACAATAAGGTAAAACCAAAAAGCTTCAAACTTTTTGTATGGTTATTTTTTAATTTGTTTTTATTTTATACGTCTGTTATGTTTATTTATGATATTTTCTTTAAAATCAAAGAAGCGATTGCTATACGTTACTAACATATAAAAGTTTTTTTTTCTTTTTCTTAAACCTTTAGAAATTTATATATATTTTTTTTCTCCTTTCTTGGGTATGAGGTTTTGGTTTGGAAATTGAAATGGAAACTTTTTTGTTTTTTGGTCTTACGAATGCCGACAATCTTAGAAAATCGCCCTTTCTTAAATAATAATCTTTACGTTATTTTTTCTAACATTTAAGGGTTTAGATATTTCACCAACATAAAATTTATCACATTCACAAGGTATTTTGTATATTACATTTTTTGTTTGTTGTCATAGATAAAGGAAATAAATTTAGATTGGAATGTCCGTCAAAATTTTAGGTCGCGAAATTGTTTTGGGTGGCGACCGTTGTACGCGATCTGGCGCTGCTATAGATGTTGCTAAGAACGGCTAAGAACAACCGCAAACAAAAACAGAAATAATTTTCTCTTGTCCGTACCTAAGTCAGAATCCTCAAAAATTATAAAATCTTTCATAATCTAAACTGCTCTCATTGAAAAAATTCCGAAAAGTGTTTAGAGCGTCCATTTTCAAAGTAATTATTGCTATCTTATGAGTTTCGTTTAAGTTTTATTTACTCAAACCCATGTTAATTGTGAAAAAGTGGCAGTAAAAACTTAAAAAGCTGTGCTGTGAACTGTGAATTGCAAAAACCATCGTGGATCGTGGCATAACGTGGAAATACCTATGAAACATTGGAAACCGAATGTTTCATAGGTATTTCCATACATGCCCTTATATAAAATAAATTTTCTTATATGCAACACACTGTATTTTATTTAAAAAATTAAAATAAAATAATAATTAATTTCAATAAATATTTGGCGATATAATTCCGGAAAAAGCCGAACCGCTCCGAAATTATCAAAATCTTTGGGTCGTGACCGTTGCAAGAATATCGCCAAATAGTGTTTACATTGTCCTTATGGGCACTTTCCAATCTAAACTTATTTCATTTATCTATGTTTGTTGTCCAGTGTTCATTGGTTTAGTGTGTGTTCAGATGGATCTAAGTGTCTTTTGTGTTTTGAAGGATGTTCGTTTGCTATGTTGTTTTTCTATTCTTCTTATTTTTTCCGAAACACCTTGTATGTATGGAATTGTTAGTTTTATATATTGTGTGTGTTGTTATCATTTTGTTTATTCAGTCTATGATCTGGGGTTTGTATTTCGTTTAATATTTTCTCAAGCAAATGGGTAGTTCCTTCTTGAGCTGTTCCAAAATTTAAAAATGATTACCATCATCACATTCTTGTACTTTTTCGTGGTTTTTAGAAAACTTTTGCAAATTCTTATTTTGAAGACACGAGCTTCGAATTTTACTATGATCAAAGAGTAGATAAGACAAGAGACGACAGTTCGCGCGGTACCTTTCATGTTTGAGTGGTGGGGAGAGTGACCTCGTCTCGCTTGTCCCTTTAAATTTTCGACATTATTTCATTTGCGCATGCGCTGCAGAGTTCTTGGACGGTTCAGAATCAGTAATAACAAGAACCCGAACAAAGCTATAACCTAACATTTTCAGATTGTTTACAAATTTATTTTAGCAAATTTTCCTCTATTATGCATAGAATTGGTTAAAAAAGTAACAGAAAATAGCAAAAACATCATTGATTATTGAATACCTAACAAAATATGTGCTAGAAAACCTTAAAAATATGAGAAATTAAGAAAAATTCGATATTGAAATTATTTTCCGTTTTTCTGAAAAACGGTAAGAGACCGCCAAGAAAAAAGAGATTCGTAATAGAATAAAGAATTCGTTCAGATTCGTAATCTACCACTTCAAAATAGGGTGTATACCAATTTTGGTGAAAATCGGACGATTTCCAGTTTTCCCAATAATTACCAAAAATGTCAAATTTTTTATTCATTTTTACCTTGCCCCTCCCCCCCTAAATTTCATTCTTCCGGCGCCCATGAATGTTTTATAGGTATTTCCATACATGTCCTTTTATAAAATAAAGTTTCTTATATGCAACACACTGTATTTTATTTAAAAAATTAAAATAAAATAATAATTAATTTCAATAAATATTTGGCGATATAATTCCGGAAAAAGCCGAACCGCTCCGAAATTATCAAAATCTTTGGGTCGTGACCGTTGCAAGAATATCGCCAAATAGTGTTTACATTGTCCTTATAGGCACTTTCCAATCTAAACTTATTTCATTTATCTATGTTTGTTGTTCAGTGTTCATTGGTTTAGTGTGTGTTCAGATGGATCTAAGTGTCTTTTGTATTTTGAAGGATGTTTGTTTGCTATATTGTTTTTCTATTCTTCTTATTTTTTCCGAAACACCTTGTATGTATGGAATTGTTAGTTTTATATATTGTGTGTTGTTATCATTTTGTGTATTCAGTCTATGATTTGGGGCTTGTATTTCGTTTAATATTTTTTCAAGCAAATGGGTAGTTCCTTCTTGAGCTGTTCCAAAAATTGCTACATGATTACCATCATCACCTTCTTGTACTTTTTCGTGGCTTTTAGAAAACTTTAGCAAATTCTTATTTTGAAGATACGAGCTTCGAATTTTACTATGATTTTATTTTTGTCAAGCTTTTGTTTGTATCAATAGTACACAACATAGTAACCATAACAACAAACTCTATCTTTAATTCGAATTTTAAAAATAAAACACTCCACTAACTGGGCCAGAATCGTTCTGCTTCCCAAGTAGAGGTCAACTTATATCAGAACTCTAGCGATTTTTATTGAAGATTGACACTGGCTCCTCAATAAACACCTTAGTAGGTTAAAGCTAAGGAACAATAGTGAATTCAAATTCTGTAAGGAAAATGGGAAAACACCAGAACACCTCATCACTTTATAACTCAGTTATAACTCAAGAAAGGAGGACATAATAGATCTATAATGTTAAGGTGATTAACTTCCCTCTCTCATAAAATCTACAATCTACAATGGCCGAACAAGGGTGTCTAGTTAATGTATGATCTAAGAAAGAGAAACCCTTCGACAGCTAGAGGAGCAAAATCAATTTTAAAAAATGGCCGGTTTTAACATTCCGAACGTATTGTAGTTCGCGGTGAAATTATTACGTATTGAACAACGTTTAAGGATCGGAGAGTGAAAATATTCCTTCTTTTCTGGATTTAGTCTCTTCAAAATGTCGGTTTTTGTTTTTTCAGCTCGTTATTAAGTCTCGTCTGGAACCAGAGGCGTCACAAGTCATATTTTTTTATTTATTTTTGCTAAATTTTGAGCTTTTTGGGTAAAAATAAATTAATGTATATAATTCCATTATTGTTTAACGTTTATGCCGAATATATAATCCGAAAATCTCTTCAAAATTGTCCAGAAGGGGCTAAAATAAATGGAAAAATTATAAACAATATAAGATACGCAGACGACACCGTGGTATTAGCAGAATCCGAAGACCAGCTGCAAACCCTAATGGACAAACTGACAGAAGAAAGTATCAGGATGAGTCTAGAGATTAACACCGTCAAGACAAAAACTATGATTTTCGACAGACATCGGCAAGACAATACCGACATAATTATAAACGGCGTCCATCCCGAAACCACGCAGATATATATTTATTTGGGCAGGGAATTAAACAGCCAGCTAGACCACTCTAAGGAAATCAGAAGATGATTAAAATAGCTAGGGCTGGTTTCCTCAACATGCGGAAGTTCTTATGCCATCCGAGAATAGCTATACCAACGAAGCTAAGAACATTAAAATGTTATATATGGCCCTTACTTCAATATGGATGCGAAACATGGACGCTAAAACAAGAAGACATCAAACGCCTTAATGTGTTTGAAATGTGGATGCTGAGGATAAGTTGGACCTCCAGAACAACAAATTGTGAAGTTTTAGACAGAATGAAAACTCGGGCACACCTAACAGGCACAATTAAAATCAAAAAGATTTCCTACCTTGGGCATATAATGCGGCACTCAGAATACAATACGCGGCAATACAGCTCATAATAGAAGGAAAAATCGATGGAAAGCGTAGATAAGGACGAAAAAGAAATCATGGCTACGTAACATAAGAGACTGGACCCACACCGACGGAAACACTCTTATTCACCAAGCTCTGGACAGAGAGTCATACGCCATATTAATCGCTAACCTCAACAGAGAAGACACCTAGGAGGAGGAGGATATGATTCGAACGCCTGACGGTTACTTCATCAAAAAGACACTTTTGATTGAAAAGGAAATTATATTCCAATAAATAACCTGTAGTGCAGTAAAATTCTAGATCAGGAAAAAGCAGACAGTTCACTGGGAAAACAGACAGGTATAGCAAGACCTTCATCCAAGGATCTAATTCTAAAATCACAAAACAACTGCTAATGCTTAGCAGGAATAAAGTGCGGTACAACAGGTCTCTTCACAGGCCATTATTGCTTTAAGTGCTACCTGAACAAGTTCAGCTTGTATCAAGGAAGCCTTTTCTGCAGACTCTCTAGCTTATTCTGCGCTGATACGCGCTGAGTCGTTTACAGCGCAGCAAATAAAGAATATTGTACTGTGTAGTTTTGATTGCAGTCGATAAAGTGGGTGGTTGCCAGAGATTTACAGATTTTGGATGCAGTACGTTAATAATACGGATTTTCTATTATTAAACAATTTAACATAATATTATATGATTAAACAAAGAACGGCATCAAAGCTGGTTTGCAAATGAAGATTGGTGTTATTTCATATGTGAAATATTATGATAAATGTCAATAGTCGTCATTTTAAAGCCAGCTAAACGGATTTTTTAAATCATACGATATGTATAAAAGAATTTTATTTTTGTTGTTTATCCTATGTTTCGCGAATAAATTTCCAATACATAAACGCGGATTTTTCACCCAAAGATATTTTCGTCAAACGTATTACAGATATTACACATTTTAATATGACAACACTGTTGCTTTCAGTTCCACACCGTCTTCGATATGCCTTCGCTAGTCGAATTGGAGAAAGTGAGTGTTTTATGCGTTGGCCGCAGAACCATTGAAGACTCCACCGTACAGCACTTGAGACGTAAGGGGAAATCAAATCAGCTTTGTCACGAATTTGGCCATTAGATTGTGTATCTTCCCAATTCTTTCCAGCAACGATGCTACGTAATTGACAAGTCCTTATGTCCGAATGTTTCACTTCAATGTTATGTTCGCAATTAGGGTGTTCCATTTGAAGAGGTTGCATTGTAGTTCTATTAGTTTGTATTCCTTTTAGACAATAAATGAATATGTACATTTAATTACTTATAATTAAGATCAAATATAGTTTAATTCATAGCCTTATATAGAACAGACTAATTCTGCAATAATGTAGAGTAAATAACTATTATGTTACATACCTGTTTTCCCTTTCATCTACGTATGCAACACTAATTTCGATCACAGGCGTACGACATTGTTTGATAATATACATTTAAGTTTAGTATTACCTATTAGCATATAAATTCGTAACCAACTATTATTGGTCCGCTCAAATCAGATAAGCCATAGCCAACTCGACAACGCAAATTGAATTCTGGCATAAACGATTTTCTATTAACTCACAAATAATTCATTTTCATAAATGTTGAGTTTATAAACAAATTTTGTTTAATACTTCTATCGTAAAATACACCTTTACATACAGGATATTAGTGCAGAAAATAAGGCAGTTATAGGAAGAAACCCGGTAATTTTTTTACCTTGACTAGACCTGTAATTGTTTATAATTTAAGTAAAAACAATCTTCGGATTGTCACGGGGTTTCTAACAGGACACTGTCTTCTCAACGAACAACTCAGTAAGTTGAAGCTGAGGAACAACGGCGAATGCAGATTCTGTTGGGAAAATGGGGAAACACCAGAGCACCTTATCATTGAGTGCGCCGAGACGACGACCGTTCGTGCCATGAACCTTGGTACGGCTGATATCGAGGACGGAGAGCTAGCCTCTGTGGAGCCGTCTCAGATGCTGGCTTTTGTTAAAGCCCTGAGACTGTATGATGAGTTATAACTCGTTATAACTCAAGAAAGGGGAATATACACTAATACAATAGATCTGTAAGGTCGCGGTGATTAACTCCCCTCCTAAACATTCTATATTCGACATTCTACCCTGTATATCTATAAAAATATTTTTAAAAACATTGGTGTGAAAATCTGTAGAAAAGTAGAAAACCTCATAGAGAGCTTTTTCTGACCACCCTGTATATCTATAATACTTTAAATAAAATAGTATTTTCAAATGTAGGTAATTTAAAACTTTCTTTTATTATACATTATAATTACTACATTGTATTTTTGTATTAGTTTTTTATTATGAAATCGGAAACAATGCATAGTTTTAGAGCTTCTATATTAACTTGCATATTGTCCCAAAGCTTAATAAAAGTTCATAAAATAAAAAATAAAAATGTCCACTAGTTAAGCTGACCAACAATGAAATGTTCTAGCTTTATCGTAGTTTAACCGGTCTATAATTTCGCTCGTATAATTTTGGTTTTTGGTGGCCGGCCCATAGACAGTAAAAGGCAAAGTTGGTCGATAAAAATGTCATTTTTATTGCCACTGCGAACTAAACTTTCGTTAAAACCACTCCGAAAACGGATATCAGAGAGTGTGTGGAACCAGCGCCTACTTTATATAAGGCCAAACATTTCTGACGCAAACATCTAATACGTCATCAAGCGTGGTGTTTTTGATTACTTAGGCTATTATTCTGTTTCTTCACTTGGTTATGGTTTTCTGTTCTGTTTCAATGTTCTGTCTAAAACTTGTATTATTACGGAACAAGATTCCTTAAAATTATCTGTCAATATTGTCACCAAATTAAACAGCGCAAAAAGGCTTGTTTTTATGGTTTGTTTCTGAACTGTATGTCGTTTAATTTCTTTTTTATCGCAAAAAGTCTTGAACTGTTTGATGAGATTAAAGGATTATTACGAAGTATTTTACGAGGAGTTTCCAATGTCTAAAATTTATCATTCACAATATCTAAAAAATACAATTAAAACTAATAGTTTATCATAGCATCAGTCTGCGGTAGTCAATGGTATCCATAGGAAAAGGCTAATAATTAGCTTATAAAACAATAAAGTTTATATATTTAAATGCTATTTTAAAGTCCAATACCAATCTAACGTCTATTTTTTAAATACAGTAATTAATTATTGTGGATTCAAAGTTTAGATCCAGTACAGAGTTTCGTCCATGCTTTTCATCCTATGACGTGACACGAAAGCTACCAGGCCTTCCCAATTCTCGAGGGTAATGGTATTGCGGAGGAGTAGCGGCGCTGTATAAATTTTTATTTTTGAAGTTGGGTAATTTAGATAATACAAGTCGACGTAAACCCGTATCGCCAGTATATTGCCCGGGTATAAGGTATGCCCAGATAAGATTTAGGGTGTATTATGAATGTTTTAAGTTGTAATCGTGCAGCTTCGCGACTCCTAGCTCCCAAATTCGATTTTTACGGCCTTGTTTTTGCCCAGTTCCGCACCAACTTTTAATCCAGATAGTGAACAGTTCAAAAAGTTTGTAAAATTTTTGCTTTTCCAGAAAGTTGTAGATTGTTCAGAATTATTTTCAATGTTGACTATAAAATCTAATATAGGAAATACAGTGTATACATCAATAATTCATAAATATATGTACACTCATCGGCACGAAAAACCGGCACTTTAAAATTTTCATGTATTTTAAACTTGTATATACCGGGCGCGTCTCAAAAGTGGCTATATTCTATACTTTTTTAATTTTTTAAGATAAAAAAAAACGAGAGTTGGTATGTTAGTATATGACATAAATTAAGATTGATAGACGTAATCAATTATTTTTTGTCACTTCCAGTTTTACTGGAAATTACTACAACTTTTGATTTTTAAATGACACCCTCGGTATATTTTTACTTTAATCGATAGAAAATGACGTTCTAAATAGAATGACATATAAACTTTTGACATTTTCGCTTAAAAAAATCGTATTTTAAATTTCAATATAGAGTGCCATGGCTGTGTTAAAAACACTAATTTTTAATGAAGGAGCCTTAGAAAAATAGATTTGACCGTTTAGTGTTTTTCATATCTTGTCCTGGCCGGTTAAAAGATGCCCAAATCGTATTATTAATCATATATTAGTTTTTCAAACGGCTCATTAACATATTTGAAAAAAAGCATTTTTTTACGAATAATTTGGTACTACACACTTGGTATTTGGAGTCAAATTGTCATATGGATGTTACAATTTTAAATAGGCCATATGCGAAAATGTCAAAAGTTGACATATGATATGTCATTCTATTTAGAGTGTCATTTTCAATAGAATAGAGTAAAAATACCGAGGATGTTATTTAAAAATCTAAAGTTGTAGTCATTTCCGGTGAAACAGGAAGTGACCAAAAACAATTGAATACGTCAATCAATCATAATTTATGTCATACATACTAAATCCCATTCTTTTATCTGAAAAGATAAAAAAGTTATAGGGGTGAGCCACTTTTGAGACGCACCCGCCTACCTCATTGGTGAAAGTTTGAAACACCCTGTGGAATATGTTAAGATATCCTTTCTCGATAGTTTATTTTTTGGTAAATCTCAATAGTTTTATTTTTGTTGGAGATATTCACTTTCGAAGAAGACACTAACATTTTTTCGTGATTTTTGCGAACTTTTTATTTTATTAAATTAATCATTAATTTTTCTAGAAAAAAATATGACAAATCTGTTTCTGTTGACAGAAAGAGATTGCTCTGCAATCGCTGAAATAAGGTATAACAGCTTTTTTTACTTATTTTTATTTGCAGAATATGTTGCCGAATATGTTTTCCGAATACATTTTGCACCACCCCGTATATTTTATTTCTAAGATGAAGAAAATATACCAAATAAAAACAATTTATCAATTTTTGTTAACCGCTAGCTTTTACAAATTTTTATTTTACCAAAGCGATTTATTATATATTAAAAAGTTTTTAAGAGAGCTTTGATAGTTAAAAACTTCTAAGCTCTTCACGACGGGAGTTTCATATTGATAAGGTCAGTATCGCAAGTAAACTCATTTACTTATAAACTCAAGTGTTGTCTGGGTAATTACAACGTTGCCATGGTTATTGAATATATCCCTCGCATACTAATTCGCTTTTTATGATCACGAGGAAGTTATTGAAAAAGTTTTGAAGTCCGGAAAATATATTTATTGGGGAATTTGTTCAGGTAAACAATATTTATTTTTCTTTAAAAATGTTACCTTAGAAAATAGCCAATAAATTATTTAGTTATATTGTTCGTTATTATTTATTATTAATCTATAAGTATACAAAACGATCCAAAATTATTAAAATGGTTTGCTTTTATAATTTCGTTCGTTTATCAAAATCCATTTTTTATACAAATACAAAATTCAGTATTTGGAGCAATTTTGAATCAACGCAAACACTTAATTAATGTAGTTCGAATACTAGGATTATTACAAATGGGGTCTTTTACAAATATGAGGGTCTTCTTTTACAAATATTTAAACAGCTTTTTTTATTTTTTTAATGAAAAGCGGACTATACCACCTGTACTCGTTGAAAATTTGTCAGAAATAATCTCAAATGTCAATATTCCATGGGTATATTGTCAAATGAGGTCTCAATTTGAACATGCATTTTCTACGAAAACTTAAAGAGTAAGGTAAAAAATTGTATAATAGAATTCGATAGACAATTAAATTATGCATCTGATTCTCGTAAAATACAGGTTGTCCCAGAAATAAGTGCAAGTATTTTAAGGGGTGGTAGATTTCGAAAAAAAAAGTATTTTCTTTTTATCGTTTTTCAAATAAGTCCAAAATAACGGAGTTATTTTACTTTGAAAATTTCCATAAAAATGAATTTTTGCTAAAATTTTAGGAACCGCTGGATCTTTTCTGAATTTTTTGTTGTTGTAAATTTAATCTAATACCTATGTTGCCATATTATCAAGAAATTATGTTTTTTAATTAAAAACTAAAAACATTTCCAAAAAATTTCGAATTTAAAAAAAAAAATTCGCGAAAAAAATCTCATGAGTGTGTTTCTTTGGTTGAACTATACTACCAGTTAAAATACTTGCACTAATTTCTGGGACACCCTGTATATAAGGTATTCTAGTTAAATTAAAGAAGCTATTGCCGTATTGCCGTTTAGAGCTAGTAATTATTTAAAGTAAATTTTAAACCCTCTTTATAAGGTAGTATTATTTTTATTATTGCAACACAAAATTTAATAAATAGAAAAACTTCAGTACAATATATGGTTATAAAAACAAACACGCTTAGAGATATGGAGCATTAAAATTGATACTGTATTATCACAAATACGTAAATATTTCAAAAACCGTAACAGCGCTTTCAGATGGAGCGGAGCGTCCGCGACGGAGCGTCCGCGACTTCGAGCAAGTACCATGAGTTTATATGAACAATTTCACATGAGCGCGTATGCTCCGTCCGACGGAGTTCGTCCGACGGATATCTTGAAAAAACACGACGGACGGTCCGCTCCATCTTAAAGAGCTGTTAAAGTGCGGTAGACCTTAATTAAATTTAACTTTATTTTAATCATAGAAACTAAAAATGTAAAAATATACAAAGAGTTCTATTTAAAAAATACAATATCACTCAAAATTTCGAAATTCTAATCGTGTGGCTACAATACTCCGGTCGCATGAGGTGAATAACCCTGTATAGTCTGAAATAAATATAATATGTATATTCTTTGAAATATTTTGAAAACATAGCTGATTTTTCTATAAATCCAATATTTTAATAGTTTAAAAAAATATCAAAGTAAAATGTTTGGAGATGCTAGATATTCTCTACTATATAATACGACAAACTGTATAACAATATTCTATTTGCATATAAATTATGTCCAATAAGCCATATTATTGAACCAATTGCGATTAGCCTTCAGACATATTCATGGGAACTAAGCGGATCTCCTCAATTTAACAAAAGACGTAGAGGAATCTCCTCAGTTTTAAGTTATAGCTAAATTTCGAGCTTTAATATATTAATTCTGGAGTGGTAAGCTAAATATAGAGAGCACGTTCATTTAGCTGCAGTTGATTAAGCAAAACAACCGATTTCTAAGCCCTCTTAGATGTTCTCTAGATCGGGTAATAAGATCGCGTGGAGTTATCAAAGACGATATGAGAATGGAGTAAACCGCAATAAGTTTGTTTGATTCTCTGTTGTCTATATTTAGAGATAATGTAGAACCACAAATTAATTACGAAAGTGGTATACAATGGTCTATAATAAACCATCTGTTGTTCTATATATCCGTATGTTTAAATGTCATAAAGATTATTTAAAAAGGGCGGTTTTTGTAAATCTAAGATTTGTCCCCATTCATGGGACACAGGACATAGAGTAAATTTTGAGAACTCAAAAGTTATAGTGAAAGAATCCATAGCCTCTAAATGAAAAATAAAAGAGGCTTGCTAGTTCAATTTAATTTAAATAAATGTATTGTTTGGGCATATGTAAAAGTTACTAATGTATGGCTATTGCTTCATTGTTTATTTATTTATTTCTTTTATCCAGAAAACTACATAACATAACACAACTAAAAATGAAAAACAAAAACGTCTTGCGGTTTTATCTTAGGTAATTGGGATCAGGTAATAGTGTAATTTTTTATCTAAAAAATCCTTTATGGGTATTTCGCCACTACACTGCAAGAAAAATCTACAAAATAAAATAGTTATTTTTTGTAAACACTTCTGTGTTAAACCTAAACGGACGCTGCTTGTCAGAAGTTGTGTTTACAGTTATAAAAATTTGCCTAACAAAAAAAAATGCTTAACGTTTCGGAAAGTTTTCTCTTTTCGTCGTCGGAAGCAAAAAAATATAAAGAATAAAGAAAAAAACTATTTAAAATATTTAAATTGAACTATTCGAGAACACTTTACTTTTTAAAACAGATACGTCTACAAGAAACCGTTGACGTTCTGTTAAAATGACATTATATTAAGTTAATCTTCAAAATTAACAATTACTATCTGATAACAATTACTTAATAAGGTAAAACCAAAAAGCCCAAACTTTCTGTATAATTATTTTTAAATTTTACGTATGTTATGTTTATGTATGTTATGTTCTTTAAAATCAAAGAAGCGATTGTCATACATTACTAACATCTACAGGTGTATGAGCAATAGATTTATTTTTATTAGATTGAATTAAAAAAGCCTCTTTTATTTTTCTTTTAGATACTATCGCTTCTTTCATTATAATTTTGGCGTTATTAAAATTTATTCTGTGCATTGTGTCCCATGAATGCTGACAAATCTTAGATTTGTGAAAATCTCCCTTTCTTAAATAATCTTTATGTTCTTTAATTCTAACATTTAATGGTCTAGATGTTTCACCAATGTAAAATTTATCGCATTCACATGGTATTTGTCATATTACATTTTTTGTTTGTTGTTCTGTATTCATTGGTTTAGTATGTGATAAAATAGATCTAAGTGTATTTTGTGTTTTGAAAGATGTTCGTATGTTGTAATGTTTTCCTATCCTTCTTATTTTTTCCGAAACGCCTCGTATGTATGGAATTGTAAGTTGTATATATTGTGTATTGTTATCATTGTGTCTATGATTTGGTGTATTTCTAATGTTTTGTCAATAAAATATTGTTACGTTTTTCGTCGGTTCCGTGTGGATAGAAAGTCACAGTTTATTTAAACACTATTTATTTAACACTAATTAACAAAAACAATAACGATAAAAGACTTATAGAACTATTTACAAACGATTTATAACTAAGAATTTATTTTGAATTTTAGCGCGTCAACTGCACTCGTCTATTTATAACTGCCCTTTCTAGGCCACAGCCGCCGGCTTTTATACCTACAGCTAAAAGAACTCTAGAATAGTCCATAGATCGTTAGGTGCATAGAGAAGGTTTCGATTGTTCTCGTATGTACTACTCCATTCCAGTGGAACTCGTTTCTTCTCGAATCTTCGAATGAATCATTACGGTGTCTATTCTTTAATGCGATGTTAAGGTCATCCGAGGGCGGGCTATATAGTTAGGTTAGGTCGAGTCCACACCGGTCCGCAACAATATGGTGGATAGTCGTTTTTTATTAATGTATTTTTTATGTGGTTTATATCTCTGTTTAGTAAAATGTCGTCTGTACATATTATTTAACGTTGTTTAACGCAGAAGTGTTTACAAAAAATAACTATTTTATTTTGTAGATTTTTCTTGCAGTGCAGTGGCGAAATACCTATAAAGGATTTTTTTGGATAGATGAATCCGCCACATAGGTATAGACATTTTTTAGTGTAATTATTGTGATCAGGTAATGAAGGGAGTATAGTTCCTCCCGTTCAAGCCTTGCTTTCCCAAATAGAAAGTGGCGCTTGCAACGAAGAGCCTTCCAGTGACATATTATGTGCTCCGCTCTTTCAGGATTTTTATCGGAGACTGCGGCAAGAATTCCTTAGATCACTTGGTTGAGCTTGTTCGGGTAGCATTTGACAGCTGTATGTCCAGTCGAGAGATCCGTTGTGACCCATACTTTATTCTGTAAGAATTATTTAAATATCGGCGCCCAAAACTAGGTTGGCAACTCTAGTAAAAATTATGGGTAGTTGGTTGTTATGGTGTTATCAGTCGTTATTATTGAAAAATAAACAAAATTGGAGAATAAAAGAACGAATTTTATTTGAAGTCGTTTTTATTAAAAAGACTATAAAAATTGATACATCCTCTTTTATAACCTGCTAATCATTAGTAGTTCCCTGGAGGTATTAGAATTAGGTCCTTTGATGAAGGGCTTTTTTATGTCTGCGCCTTTTTCTCCAGGATACTCTGCTATTCCTCGATCCAGAGTTTTATTGCACAACGGGTTATACATTTGGGTATTCCCTGTACTGGTTCTGGATCAAGATAGGATTTTGATGATCCTTGCCTTCTTAAATTCTGTGTCTTTTTGTCAGAGCTCCCAGTTCACTCAGACGAGTCTCCCAGACGCGTCTCGACGATATATTTGGACTCATAAACGCCTTAAGTGCCGCCTGTCTCTCTGAGCGTATATTGATAAGCTTACTTGAATAAGCTCATTGTTGTTTTTTTTTCTCTCGCATTGTAGAATTGCGAAGATTTCTGCCTGGAATACGGTTGAATATTTACCCAAGAAAAAGGGTAATTTGACCCGTCTGTATACCAGGTTACTTCCTATTTCGGTTGCTTGAGAAGAATATTGTCCTGTGTGTGTCAGTTTTTGAAGTAAAACTGACGTGTAAGTGAAACGCGCGTTGGGAGTAAAACTTCAAGGCCAAATTCGGGGTAGATCCACCCCTTTATAAAAAAGATCTTTGCCATACGCGGCTAAGAAAATCGCTATAATAAACTTCATACTGTACCAACCTTGATGTGTACCAGGCTACAACCTAACCTAAAACCCTGTATGATTTTTTAAAAAAATTCAAAATATGTAAAAAAACAAAATAAATTAAGCGTGTCCAAGCGTTTTACCGAAACACTAACCGTTTTTTAAATAACAAATATTGTAATATTTGATGGGCGTTTTCACCCTCTTGGAATTTGAGATTCGAGAAACTCCTTATCGAACCTCTACACCCCCCAGTCAATCCGTTTGCCAAAAATCAGCTTTAAACTTCAAGCAGTTTAAGCAGAATCGTGATTACTCAATGGTCATATTTTATGAAACACCCTGTATACATTTTTAAAAATTTTTAAAATATGTAAAACAACAAAATAAAATATACGTGTTTAAGAGTTTTTCCGAAAAACTCCCCGGTTTTTAAATAAAAAATATTCCAATATTTGAGGGGTAGTTTCACTCCCTTAGAATCGAATTTCGAAAAATCCCTTCTTATCGAACCTCTACACCCTAAAGTCAAACCGTTTTCCAAAAATCAGCTTTTTACTTCAAGCGCTTTAAGCAGGATCGTGATTAATCAATGACCAGATTTTTCGAAACACCCTGTATACATTTTTAAAAAATCATAAAATATGTAAAAAAACAAAATAAAATATACGTGTTTAAGCGTTTTTTCGGAAATTTGACCGTTTTTTAAATAAAAATATTGTAATATTTGAGGGGTGGTTTAGCCCCCTTGTAACTGGAATTTCGAAAAATCCCTTCTTATCGAACCCCTACACCCTTACGTTGAGTGGTTTGGGCAGGATCGTGATTAATCAGTGAGTCACTTAAGGATTTTATATATTGGTACAGATATATATTATATCCTTCAAATTCTTCAATTTAATAGCTGTTAGTAAGAAGTTTCACTTCAAATATGCGCACATAGTGCACACACTGTTTTTTATATACAGAAGTGTTGTGATAGATTCACTATTTCCTACTGACAAGAACATCCACAACGACCGACAGAAGTTTGCCTTATATGTCTATTCAATGATAAATCTAAAAGAGTAATTTTGTCAATTGAGGTGTTTGAGGTTTTTGAGGCTCATTTTAATATCTAAATCCTTGCTTTTATTTATGATTTGCTTAAAGGAGACCTTTCAAACCAAAGTAAGACCTATTGCCTTGCGGACCGCATTTCGTTTTCTAACCGTTTCCTATTTAGAGCGATACAAAGAAGCGCCGGAAAATAAAGGCCGCTTCGGGAAACGATTCAGGGAAACAGTCGACAGGTTTATTAGAAATCATTGCTTCCTCGCGTCGCATCTCGCCAGATTTATTGCCGGTTGCCCTGCTCCTGGCCGTGGATTTAAGGGCCAGACGAAGGCAAGACTCGTTATTCTTATTGAGAGAGAAACGGGATAAAGAAATCCGACGAAAATATTAAATAGGGCGTGTTCTCTAAGTAAAAAGGTGTCCTGTTTATGTTATAATGTCGGATTTATTAGAATAATTATGTAACGTTTTTAGTTCGTTACATGTCTTTTTTATATATAATATATGATGTCTGGGGCCTATCATCACCGGATTCCGTATCGTTCAGGCCTGATAATTTATTTGGCACGCTTGGCTTAATTTTTACGTTCCCTAGTCGCCAACCCTGCTATCGTTTCACTGTTCTGTGAAGGCGCGCGCTGTCAAGATCCTTGTTATATGTCAAGGCGCCTCTCTGCGTTTTAACCTCACTTTGTTTTTGGCCACGGTTGCCATAGACTAATGTCACGTACTAGAGATAGATTGGGCACTGATATAAAACAAATGTGTCCGTCATTTAGAGCCACCCGGAAGAAACTAATGGAGAATTTTGGCATTACACAATTTTAGCGTTCCGTTACTTATTAACGCTAATTAAAACGGTAACGTTATTCAAGCGCAAAATTATTCCTTGTAAAATATAAAATAATAAATATAGACTTTTCTACCGCATTTTATATTTTATTAGATCATTAGAAGTATAACATAATTAAAGCAAAATTAAAATTATGAATACATACATTTTAAACACCAACAATTCAATAATTATAATATAGTAAAAATATTATAGACTACTAATTAACTGTTACTAAAAATACTATATATTACCAACTATGTACTTACTTATTTATGATTAAACTATTTTTTTATTTGGTTTATAAATTATTTCTAAAATGTCAAAATGACTTTAATAAAAAAGTTTAGTATCTAACACGAAAATGATGATCGACTGTAAATATCAGAATGCACAAACTAATAAAAACACAAACTATAAACACAAATCACTGAACTTTCTGACAAATCAGGAATATCTGAATTAATAATTATTTAAATAATGATTTAAAAATAACTTGACGGATCACCAACATTTTGTCAACTAGACAAAAACTAGACCATAGACAGTAGTTAACATAGAGACTGTCATGTCATCTTAATATATAAATTAGAAACCTGTACTTTAATGTCTTTTGCGCCGTCTGGCGATGCGGAAGAAACTAAATTTGTAGTTCTATAAAATTACCATTGAGTGTCTAGGGCATGACGGTTGCAAATCCTGCTTTTAGAAATTGCAATTTAAATCTTGCTGCAAAATATGAATCAGCTGCCATTTCGAAGCTACAGGTAAAGATGAGTTATTATCTTTTATAGATTCGATATTATTATTGAATATTTTTAGGGTAGAGTTTTGGATTGAACCACCTTAACTCGTATTTGTATTTTGCTGACACGTTGGTGTACTTTTGCTGTTGTCCTCCAGAATGTTAAATAGAAGAAAGTTCTTTTGTTTATTATTGAGCCCTCGGAAGTGTTTCGAGGTAGGTTTATTTTGTTTATTAGACCTTGTTTGGTTTTTTGAACAAGAGTTTCGTATTTTTAGGGTCTTATGGACGTACATTATCTTGTGGACGTACATTATCTTATGGACGGACTGTGTCCAAGGTTATGATTCCAAGGTACAGACTATTTACAAGGTACGGGCATTATCCAAGATCGTAGTAGTATCCAAGGTACGGGTAGTGTTCCCCTGTACCGTTATCTTATGGACGGACTGTGTCCAAGGTATGTGCAGGTGTCCTATATTTATGTATTGATTCCAAGGTTTGGGCATTATACAAGGTCCTAGTAGTGTTCCAAGGTACGGGTAGTGTCCCCATATTGCTACAGTATGGATGTAGCGTAAGCTCCATGCTGCTTCGTTCCCATCCATAAGCTAGTTAGTAGTTACGGCTGTTCCAATTCATGGTGTCCTCATTCTGGCCCCCTTTTGTTGTATTGGATGGCCGAGTACAGAGATGCTCTGGTGCTGTAAGAATCGGTCGGCGTCGAGCATTTAAATGTAAAAAATGATCTTGCTGAGGGGTAGTAATGCGATGTCGCCCTGTGTGCCTTTCAGTAACATCACCACTTTCACGGTAGCGTGCACTTAATCGCGATATTACACTTTGCGTTGTATTTAATGATCTAGCTACGTCGATTTGGCGCATTCCAGCTTCGAGCATACCCATGGCCCTTAGCATTTCGTCTCAGTTAAGATGTCTACGCTCCATAATGTCGTTTAATACTAAACAGAGTTATTTGAATGAATTCTGGCCAGTTATCATAAAAACATAGCCAGTACAGGTTAAATTCGAACAATTGATGCTAGGTGCTTTTTATACATTTGACAAAAAATGCACTGCAATTAAAACACTTCTGCAAATATTTGGGATATTTTATTTTATATTATATTTAGAAATAACTAGTGTGACTACTTCGTTTCAATCGAAGTAGAAAGAATCGGCCTACAAATATGTGGTTGTTTATTCAAAATATTTATTTTTAACTTTAATAAAATGATATCCCTAGATTTTTCCGGTATGTGTATTTAAAATTTTCTAAAAACAAAGAACAAAAAATTTCAATAAAAGCTACTTAAATTTGAATTTACCCGGTATAGCCTAATATGTAGTTAAAATAACTATTGTAATTTAAATCAAATTAAAACTTGTCCCAAAAAGTTATACAGGGTGAGACAAAATTAATATGGAACATTGGTCACTTTTAAAAGCAAGTAAATCTTTTATTTTAAATAGAACACCCACTATATTATTTCGATATTTAAAGAGGAATTCATGTCTCTTCAAAAAATACTATTGGATTTTTGGACCCCCAAACAAAGATTTTCTTAGATATTTTCATTTTTATGATTTAGTAATCTTTATTATTTGATAAAATAATAAAGCTGGTGGCTGTGATATGTCTCACGTTACTTCACAATATAGCTCTCTAATTAGTCCAACTTTAACAACTAGTTATCATTTTGTGTCAGTTACAATAGAAAAAATTCTCAGAAATTTGCCGAAAATGGAAACTTATCCTACATTAGAGACAATTGATATGATTCTATTAGTTCGTGAATGTAGTGCGCATTCACTAATTAATAGAATACATAAATGCTCCTGATTTTATATAGTCTGGGCTTTTTTATGGGGATAGGTTAAAGACAATGTTTACAAAACTCGACTGATTGTCGACAATTGTGACATTGTCGAACTATTGTCGACAACATGAGAGAAATGATTGTAGCTGCTTTTCAAACATTTTATGCAGGGAACAGAAAATGAAGCATTTTGAGCATTTTTTTTTAGTTTTAAATCTGTAATAATTAAAATATGTTTTAAACGTGAATCTTTCTATGACCGTTGAGTATTTTACTCTAGATCCCTTAATATTTGTTAAATTAACAAAAGGTATATCACAGCCACCTAGATTTTATCAAATAAAAAAGATCTGATGACGCAAAATTATAAAAATGAAAATATTTAGGAAAATCTTTGTCTGAAGGGTAGGCAACCTTAATAGTATTTTCAAGATATATGAATTCTCCATTGAATGTCGGAATAATATACTCGGTTTACCATTTAAAATAAAGGAGTAACTTGCTTTTAAAAGTGACCGATGTTCCATATTAATTTTGTCTCACTGTGTATAACTTTTCGGATCAAATTGTAATTAGTTTAACATACAATGGTTATTGTAATTAAATATCAGGCTATACAGGATAAATTAAAACTTAGGTACTTGTTATTGGGATTTAAAATTTACTCTTTTGACATATTTCAAAATGTGAAATATGTCAAAATCCTTACAATTTAGGCATATGCTTCTTTAATAAAACTCACCTTTATATTTTACTAGAATCCGAAAATCAATTATTAATATATAGGGTGTTCCATTACAAAAAACACAACTTTGATGTGTAACTTTTTTTGAAGACACCCTGTTTAACCTACATGTGCTCCCAAAATTTCATTTCGATATAAACTACCGTTCTCCCTGGAGCCTCCGCGTCGTATGAGAGGTGCCACCCTGTATAGTTTTATATCTGTTTCTGATAGCCAGTAGAAACTCGAACCGCAAGTCTTAGTCTCTCCCTCAACTGTCTATTTCTTTGAAGCTTTTCCAATTTCCATAATCAGTTCCCGGTACAGGCGAGCAACCCGTACATCGCAGTCTCGGCGAAACATTCGAAAAACGTAAAATGTTTTATTCGAAATAAAAGGAGTGTGTGTGGTAGCGGCAGATCTGCGCTCGATAACATTTACAACGAAAAATAAACAACAGAAAGGAAAAAGGTACGTGGAACAGGGGGCGGGGGGTAAACGGAATGGAAACCGTATTTTATTATTTGGCCACAGATTCGATCTTAAAGTTCTTTTCGCAGCGTCGAGCTGGCGCTGGAAGGAAACAGGAAACGCCTCTCTATGGGCCATGCAAATTGGTGCGAGTGTTTCCTATTTATTGTTTTATTTACAAATTGATATACTTTCCGAACAATTTTGTTTTATGGTGCGGTTTCTTCTTCGAATTTTTTTTGTTTGCTTTAAAAATAATTGAATTCCTTTCTAAATATTTTATTTTAATTCTTTCTACCTATTTGTAAATGTTTGCTGAAAAAAAAATGTGGTATACTGAGGCTTCCAAAACCAAAGCAGGGACAGAGATAGGAGTATTTGGGCCGAAAACTAAATACTCCGAAACAATGGTCACCTACCCCAGTATCCTTCAGGCATAAATCTACGCTATCAAAAGATGCGTACAATTTTTCTTAGATAGGAACTATCGAAAACAGGAAAGAGCCATTTTATCCGATAATCAAGCAGTAAAATCAATTCGAAGTTTGGTCAAAGAATACCTAGAGAAGCTCAACAAATTAGTCAAAGAAAATAAAGTCCTCCTAATCTGGGTGTCTGCTCACCACGGGATAGAAGGGATAGAAGGCAATGAAAAAGCAAATGATCCAGCTAGAAAAGGAGCGAACACTTCACTAACTGGAACAGAACCGTTCTGTTTTCCAAGCGGAAACCAACTGAAAGCGGAACCGAAGAACCTGGAAGACTCCATCCGTAACCTGGAATGGGTGTCCTCCAATGGTCTAAGACACTCGAAAAAGCTCCTCAGAACTTACGACCGAGAAAAATCAAAGATTTTTCTTGATTTAAGTAAAAACAATTTTCGGATTGACACGGAGTTTCTAACAGGACATTGTCTCCTCAACGAACACCTCAGAATCAGAAGACTGAAGCTGATAAATAACGGCGAGTGCAGATTATGTGGGGAAAATGTGGAAACACCGGAACACCTTATCACTGAGTGCGCCGAGACGACGACCGTTCGCGCCATGAACTTTGGTACTGCTGATGTCAAGCATGGAGAGCTGGCCTCTGTAGAGCCGTCTCAGATATTGGCTTTTGTTAAAACCTGAGACTGTATGATGAGCTATAGCTCGTTATAACTCAAGAAAGAGGAACACAATAGATCTGTGAGGTCGCGGTGATTAAACTATAATATCCCTTCTTAACTCTATATCCATTCTACAAAGGATTTTGGTGTATTGTGGTAAATTAGTGTTTTAATTTGCTCTAGCACTTGACAGCCATATAATATGTTAAGAGAGCTGTTATAATCCGCACATTATTCCTGGTGAGCACTAACAGTTCTTTTGTGGCTTTAGAATTAGGTCCTTGGATTTGAGAATCAATCTTTTTGGTGTTGCTCTAGCTTGGTAAAATATAGATTATCAACAAAGAAAAGGACAATATGATTAGTTCTAGTAGTAATATTAATTGTAATATATTGCAGTAACGAGCTCGCCACAAAATTATAGAGTTTACGTTCGATATTATGTCTGATTAAACTAGAAATTATAGTAAGCATCGCGATTCGATAAACTAATAATATCCTTATTACTAATTAACTTGTTAATAGCTATCTAAAATCGCTAATTAATAATTTCGATCTACTTCTCACTTCAGTAAACAACACTCTAAATCTATTACGCCTCTAAGCAGCAATCTCTCGTTTGTGTTTACAATTTACACTTCTGACCGCAAGACGCCGTTATACTACGATCGTTAAGCTACATCTCCACTGTGCTGTCCATTGTTCAAATGAACGCCTAATTCTGTTTGCCTTTTCTTAATTTAATGATCATCTTATTAAGAGACATTAAATGTATTATATTGGAATGATTGCCTCTAAAGGGGTTCCTTGTCTCTATCTTTCACCAGATTGTTCCGCAGCTTTTTCTAGAAAAACAACAGCTTAAACAGACATATGAGAGAATTCTCCCGGGATTTTAACTCACTGAGATCTCTTTATCTTCCACTTTTATTCTAAAACTTTCTAAATTGACCAGATTTTATCGCGAATAATGAAAGAGAATTTTCAGTGAAAGACGTATGTAAAATTTTCTTTGTTGGTATATACTTTTTTTATACTGAGATTAGACAAGTGCCTTCTTTGTTTTAAATTTTCAATTCAGTATTGATTAAAAGTTACTTGGTTGATTACGTTTAACTTTTGTGATTATGTAACTAATGTAACTATTCCTTTTCTATGTTGAACGCTATAGTTGTATTAAAAAATACTATTTGTTTTCATTGAAAAATATATCGATTTTACAAATACTAAAGTCAAAACTTAAAAATTAATGTTAAAAATAAAATAGATAAATCAAATGTTAAAAAAATCAAAAATTAAAAATTCAGAAAACTAAAAAATTTTGATCGATAATATTTTAGCATCAGTACTCCAGAATCCTGTAACACAGTAGGGGAAACTGGGGTAAGATGGCGATGCTAAGGAAAAAATCTAAATTTACTTTGAAAATATTTATTTTAAGAAACAATATTGAAACTACAAAACTACAAACATGTTTGCTATATTATATAGGTAACAAATATCACATAAACTAAATCATTTTTTCTAAAAAAGCAAAAACAAAAAACAAGTCAATTTAGTCAACTTACCTCATATAACGGGTAAGATGACGAACACATTGGAGTAAGATGACTTAAATGCAAAAATCGCAATAAAAATCGCCATCTTCAAAAGAAGAGCAATCCTCGTGCCACCACAACGAACAAGATGATCCAATTTTCAATTGGAGGATCTGTATATAATTCATTACATCCCGGACACATGTAGTGACTTCCATTAGATGTCTTCTGATTATTAGAATTAAGACCTCTTTACCGCCTTATCGTAGTTACCTATGGGCCCTTGACGTTTTTTTCTTATCTTTACTCTCTTTTCCTTTACCTCATTTGTTTTGTCTCTCATAGCCTTTTTTTCCAATCTTAATTTGTTTTCATCTCTTTTTCTGTGTCGTCATCTTACCCCCGCCATCTTACCCCCCATGCACACATGACCTTATTTTTTATTTCTAAGTTGAAACAAAAAAAAATATCAATACATCCAAGCATTGGTTGTTTACTCTTAATATGAGGATTTTATTTGTAAAAATATTGAAAATCGTACTAACTCATTAACAAGAACAACCACTAAAAACTTTAGTCAAAATATTATAACAACCGTTGAGAAAAACAATTCGGCCACGTGTACGTTAAACTACAAACTGCTGCGACAAATGGCCGTCTTTTCTTAATACCGCATGGTACGCTTTAGATGTTGCCAAATTTACAAATAAAATTATTTATATATAATGGAAAATTTTGGCATTAGTCATCTTACCTCAATCGTCATCTTTCCACAGTTTCCCCTACTGCTATTGTTATTTGAATGTTATTTTTACCATAGTTTACGAATTATCATCAACGTCTTCGTCATCTTAATTAACGTAATAATTACCATGATAATCATGATCATTATAATCATCATAATCATCATCACTATGATAATCATGATCATTAACATCATCATAATCATGATTATCATCATGATGATCGTCATTATCATATGCATATTTACTCTATCAATAATTACAGTAAGGACTTGAATAAATAAAAGGAAAAAATAAAGTATGTTTATGAAACTCAAGTGTGAAATATTACAATTCTGGCAATGAATTTCGATTTCAAACTCCTAACCTAACCGAAATTTAAATATTTATTTTAATTTTGATTTATTTACAATTGTGTAACCTACTATATTACTTATTTTGAATAAATACTGACCCTTTGCGTACCCTAAAAACTTATTTGTTTTGAACTCTGATAGAAGGATGTGTTGCCTATCTCAAATATGTTCCCCCTTTGGTTTGTGAAGTTATCTGGAAGACCCTTATCAACTTCTTTGATCCGATATGTCAATATTATAGAGTTTAAAAGAAAAATCTTAACATAACCTTAGTGAAACTATAGCAACATTAGTTAAATTTGTACCTATCATAAGATACTACTTTATAGAGATTTTTAATTTTCAATAACCTTAATACTTACATAAAGAATGTAAAAGATATACAGTGTATGAAATGGCGTTCGCAAGTTTAGAACCAGGAAATAACGCCATTTCATACATAACATAAGAACGCAAATCTACCACATTGCATACAGTGTGTCATGTGACAAATCTTTTCGGATTAATCACTTGTCTATGGGTAGCGTGACTATTTTATAATTATAAAAAAACAATTAAGTTGAGCGGAAGGCAAACTTGGATTAAAAGTACACCGACTCTTTGGGGCGTATGTTTAATGCTTTGTCTTAGTGATGTTAGTCTCTCAAATCTATTATAACTTACCTTAATTGCGGCCTAACCTCTGTCTGTAAATCTGTTTATCTGTAAATCTTTACAATTTTTCTGTTTACTTCTAAGTTCTACAGTTTATTTGCTTTGTCCTTCTATTAGTTTCGGAATTTAAAAATATTCACGTTTGAAAGATGTTTGTTTTATTACTTCCTGTTAAAAATACGCTCTCCCAAAACTAACAACCGAAAACATCGACTTGAACGTAAAGGACATAGGAAATAATCTGTTACAGTCACTTAAAATTATTTACTTATGCTCAGTACAATCTAACAATTGATTATTAGTTTACGACCCTTAAGATACTAGGTCTTCATCCAAGGTCCTTCTTCTTTTTATTTACTTGTCTCTTTCATGGAGGTTGGCGATCACATTGGCAAAATCTTCACGATTTTCGGCTTTCCTTATGAGTTCTTCAAAAGTTCTGTGAGTCCAATTTCTGATGTAGGATTGACCAAACATAACACCTGACGAGTCTAGTTCTCAACTCAAGGTCCAATCTGGGGTTCTGGAAAACGTTCTTTATTTTTAAAAATGCATTTCTCGCTTGTTCTATTCTGGTTTTTATTTCCACGTCGTTGTTCAAGGTGTTAACTATCCAAGACCCCAAATATTTGTAGACCTGTTCTAAGGCATTGCCCTCCATTTTAATAATTATAATAGGAATTGGTACATTTTGGTTCATTCCAAATACCATGACTTTGGTTTTAGAGGAATTGATCTTGATCTCATAACGAGACTCAAGACGTCTCTATAATCCTAAAAGATTGCAAATATTTCTTTATGTTCTTATGTCAAATGGCAAAAGCAATAAAAAATTGTTGTACTAAACCGACAACGTTATAAAATAGTAACGAAAGATAAAGTTCCTTTACAGGACTTGCTGCGATGTATAAACTGCTTTCCATTACCCATAAATCGTTAAGTTGCACCTGCGAGGGAAATATTTTATTTACTGGCGAAAAGTTTATTGCTCTTTCTCTCTCCAAGTGCCTCCTTTTTAAAATGATCATGTTCGGCCCTGGAAATACACGAACTTTTGCTCTGCGAAATGAAATAAGTTGAAAACTTGGCTAATAATTAATTTTCTCCTTTGTGTAATATCGTGTAAAGACAGAGAGGTAGACGACTTTTTTGATTAAAAAAGAGAAGACTATAGCAGGTGATAAAAACAAGTGAAACCAGATTTAGCGTTTGTTATAAGCACGTATCTCATTAAATAAAAAATGAAACAAGAATCAAATATTATTTTATACTCACTTCTGTTCGACTTTTTCATGGAAAATTTGAATTTTTATGAACTTGAAATGTTTTTCATAGTTTCTATTGTACGAGGGTTGTCTTTTATATTTTGCATATGAGGTAGAAAAAAATAGTAGATAACTTTCAAAGACTTCTTCTTCTTCTAGTGCAGATCCATTAATGGATGTTTGCGATAACATTTTCCATTGCTTCTCTGTTCCGGGCGGTGTGTATTAACGACTGAACATCGTGTAGCCCTGTCCACTGTCTAATATTTCTCAGCCAAGACATTTTCATCCTTCCGATACCCCTCCGGCCTTCGATCTTGCCTTCGATCAACAAATGCAAGAATTGATATTTGGGGTTTCGCATTATGTGCCCCAAGTATGCGGTTTTTTCTTTTTAATCAATTCAAACAATTCACGCTCTTTGTCAACACGTCTGAGAACTTCTTCATTTGTCAATCTCGCCGTCCAAGGTATCTTCAGGATTCTGCGATATAGCCACATCTCGAAAGCCTCCAATTTGTTGATGGTAGCTGCTTTCAATATCCAACCTTCCATACCATAAAGGAGCACCGACCACATATAACACCTTACGAATCTTAATCTAAGGCTATGGTCAAAATCAGAACAGACAAGTACTTTTCAAAACCTCGAGAATGCGTGCTGAGCTTATTCGATGCGACATTTAATTTCCTTGTCTGATGTCCAATCTTCGGAGCAGCAAAAATTTTATACAATTCAAAGACTATTGTTTTTGTTGTGTGAGTATTGTTATTTTCAAAGACTATTGTTTTCGAAGTATTCTCCACGAAGAGAAATGCATTTTTGCATCCGTTGGAACCAATTATTCTGAAAGCAGTTTTTCCACTCGCTTGTTGGTGCTGACTGCTTCTTCTGGGGACTGGAAGCTTTGATCACGCAGTTTATTCTTAATTATTGGAAGAGTAAAAAGAGTCGTTAGGTCGAGACCATCAGGAGGATGATCCAACAATTCAATGTTTTCTTGCTTTAAAAAATAAATTATTTCTCGAGCTGTCGGGGAACTTGCATTGTCTTGGTGGAAGATCATTCGTTCTTGAAGGTTGGTTTTTCGAAACTCAGCTATTACTTCCGGCAAACAAATAGATGTGTACCAATCAACAGTAACAGTTCTTTGATCTCGCAGAGGAATTCTTGCTACATGACCCGCTTTTGAGACAAATGTTGCCACCATCTTTTTGGAGACACTTCGAGAACGGATAACTTTCTTCGGTTTTGGTTCATATCGGAAACACCTAAACAGCCGACGTTTATTTTCGGCCTCATTAGAGTAAATCCAAGATTCATAACCACTGATGTTGACTTTGACTTTGTTGACTTTTGTGGTGCTTCATTGCTGAAAACAGAAACCAACTCGGTAAGGCATTCTTGTTGAAACAACTGTCTTCGGACATTGTATAAAATTTTTGCAGCTTAATTCCATTTTTCGACTGACTCGTCAACTTTAGTTTAGGTACAGCTTTAAACGAAGAGATCTAAAACTATCCCGTTAACTACAGATGACAGTTAATTTTGACATTTGATATATGATGACAGGTGCCTACTATGTTTCTATATGCAAAATACGAAATATTATCTCGTATTATCTGTTATTTATTTAATAATTGGTTTTATGTATAGTATATAAATCTGCATTAATATTGTCAAGAATACGATTTAGACCGACTTGGGTTTATATCAATTTGGGGAAAAAATTATCTAAAATATAATTTTAGTAAGACAATATAATATAAACCCAAGGAATATCAGCTGATAGAATGTACTGGTGAGCAAATGTACTTTCTTGGTCTTGGTCTTGCTGTTTATAAGTAGTCTTACAATTTACAAAATATTTTTACAAGATACAGAGTGTCACAAATAAATAAAATATATCAAAGTTGTATTTTTTTAAACGGAGCACCCTGTATATTTGTTTTTGAAATATTTTCAATTTTGTGAAATTGCAGTAAACATTTTAAGGCTTAAGGGTATCAAAATTTTTAATACTAAATATTTACTGAAGTCTATTGATCAGTTATTGTATTGCAATAATACAAATATTACTACCTCATACAGAGTGTCTACATTAAATTTATTTTTAGACAAAATCTTTTACAAAAATGTATTTTTAGACACTCTCACTTTAAATGGTACACCCTATATATGTAGGAAAATCAGATGCACAATTTAATTTACAATCTATCAAATTGTATTATACCCTTTTTACCTATTCCTTCAAGTTTTCGTAGAAAATGCACTTTCTTATAATTTAGACCTCATTTATCAATATACTCATAGAATATTGACATCAAATTTACGATTTTAATCGTAGAAACTAAAAATGTAATAATATACAGGGTGTTCCATTTAAAAATACAACTTTGATATTTTTTATTTATTGGATGACACTCTGTATCTTGTAAAAGTATTTTTAAATTGTAGCTCTAATAGTCCTTCAATGCACTCAAAACTTATAATTTGCAGAAATCTAATCGTTTAGCTACAATACTCTGTATCGTATGTGGTGAATAACCCTGTATAGACACGTGCATATCAAACCGTTGGTATGTCAATTTCCTGTCACTGAATAAACCAATATTTTCTTCAAACTTACAAATTTCCAAGATAGGAAAAAACAACGTCTAGCGGATTTTAAAAGTGTCTAGTGCGAAAATAAGCAATTTCGCGTAAAAGTTTCGCTGTCGTCAGACGTGTGAAATCCGACGTCAAATTATAACGGTTTCGTGAGAGCGATAGTTTATTGATTTAGGCGGAAAATGTAGCTGGAAAACTCGACATCTAACGAAATACAAAGGAACGTAACAAAACATTAGTTCCATCGTGCACAATGCGATTAGGGAAATTAGTTTCCAGCGTAGTACGACAGTTGCCTAAACCATAATTGATGCCGTTCCTGGCAGGAACTAGTTGAAAACCGGCTGGAAAAACTAATGCTACGTATTTATCCCTGTTTATTTCCATCGGTAGTTCTTTTGTTAATTGCCGAATTCTCCTTTTTTTATTGTACTTTTATTTCACCATGACTTTAGTTTGGTTAATTATTCAGCCGAACATCCAACTGAAAAGAATAATGGTGCATATTTATTTCCTTTCGACAGACGATAAAAAAAGTAGATGATGTTCATACCAATCCATTTATTTCACTAAAAAAAGTTTTTTAATATTTTTTTCTACAAACGTCAGTAAAAATGTAATTTTTAAAGCATGCTGTCATTGCCTAAAATGTGACATTATGTCACTGATGGTAAAAGTCATTTACTTTTAGCACTGGTGCTAAAAGTAAGTCACGTGATTTACTTTTAACACTGAAGCGATAATTGTTAACCTAGCAACCATAAACTTCATAATTAATTTGATTTCAGAATGACATAAACACACCGAAAACGTCTCGGGATATTACAATTTTATCCAGCCATCGTCAGTAATTTTATTTTTTGCATTTCTGATATAATAAATTTTAAATAAACAAATGGTTTAGAGGACGTTTTGGAAATAAAAATGCGAAATTTACCGAAATTTCCAAATTTATATTGATATTTATTGAACTCTATACTGAAAAATATACAATTTTTTTTTTATTCTAAAGTGTAAATTAAAAAAAAAAGATAAAACCATTTTTACTTAATAAAGGGTATGGCCGGCCGGGTATCAGGTTGTCGATCTTTTCTTGAGGTACAGCCTGCCACGTTGCATTCACGGCCCGAACCAGATCCCTACGAGTTTCACGAGGCATACCCATTCTCAAAATTCTTTTTTGGACCGCGTCCCATACGTGCTCGATGGGTTTGAGATCACGAGATTGTGCCGGCCAGGGAAGATGTTTAATTGATGAGAATTGATAAACTCACTTACCACTCTGGCTGTATGAGAAATTATTGGCATATGGCTCAAGAATTAAATCACGGTATGTGATTCCTGTTAGAAACCTTTCAAGAAAAACGAGATCGGTTTTTCGGCCTAACTGGACTCCTCCCCAGACTATAATTGTTCCACCTTGGTAAAGGTGCACTTCCTGAACATGATCCAATCGAATAAGATTTCCTGGTTCTTTCCATACCCTAAGCCTTCTCGAATCCGGATGAATTCCAGGCGTGACTCATCCGTGAAGAGAACATTAGCCCAGTGTTCATTGAACCACTGAACATGATCTTGAGCCCACAAATATCGTCCCTCTCGATTTCCTCTCGTTAAGGGTTGAGCTCTCCAGGGGTCTCTGCTACTTAAGTTGACCTCTCTGAATCAATTGCGAACAGTGTCAGGACTAACGGTTAGATTGTGTGTTTCCTGGAAAAGTAAACTAAGCTCTGGTGCTGTAAGAGTAGGTCGGCGTCGAGCATTTAATTGTAAACAATGATCTTGCTGAGGGGTAGTAATGCGATGTCGCCCTGTGTGCTTTTCAATAACATCACCATTTGCACGGTAGCGTGCACTGAATCGCGATATTACACTTTGCGTTGTATTTAATGCTCTAGCTACGTCGATTTGGCGCATTCCAGCTTCGAGCATACCCACGGCCCTTAGCATTTCGTCTCTGTTAAGATGTCTACGCTCCATAACGTTGTTTAATACTAAAGAGTTATTTGAATGAATTCTGGCCAGTTATCATAAAAACATAGCTAGTACAGATTAAATTCGAACAATTGATGCTAGGTCCTTTTTATACATTTGATAAAAAATGCACAAAAACTTTTGCAAATATACGAAATTTAGAAATAGTAAGTGTGACTACTTAGTTTCAATCGAAGTATAGAAAGAATCGGCCTAGAAATAAGTGGTTGTTTATTCAGAACATTTATTTTTAATTTTAATAAAATGATATCCCTAGATTTTTCCGGTGTGTTTATTATGAATTATTCATTAACGTAAAAAGTAATAATACCTTGAGTATAAACTATGTTAACTATAAACTTGTTTGTAGAAAAAATAGTGTATGATATGTGTGCTAAAAGTGATTTTATTTTGTTGTGAGGGATGGGACACTCCACAAGCTTCCCTTCTCACAAAATAAAATACTACTTTTAGCACTTATATCATAAATAACTATTATGTTAACTATGGATGAATTTTATAACTGTTTTCAACTAGTGTTAATAGTTTATTTCACAAATGTACAGATCATATTTCATCATGATTGGAGTGCTGGAGCTGTGAACGACGCACGGACGCAGATGAGTATAAATTCAACTTAAGATTTTTGAAACTTGACAAACTCTTGCCAAATTATAAATTATTATTTGTGCCTAATTATGACAAATTTTCAGAGTTCTGGAAAATGATAAATATTTACGAATTTCTTTTGCTTTTTGGTTAGTGTCATTACGTGTGTTTTGTGTTTCTTAAAATTAAGTGGAGGAAAAAAGTACGGGTCGACCCAGAGAGTTGTATTATTCACCAATAACCTTTTTATAGCGTCTCAACACAATAAAATATATTAATTATTTCAATTATTTAGAACTATTTTTAGGTTAATATTATATATTGAGGTGCCCGGTGGCGTAGAGGTGCAGGCTCTCGTCTATCAATCTTAAGGTGTGGGTTTGAATCCTACACCCGGCATTTCATCAATAAATAGATCAATAAAACATATAAAAATAGTTTGGTTACCTTGGTCGACTCAGCCTTAAATAAGTACTTGGGATTTACAATCCTGAGGTAATAATAGGCGGTTGAAGCGTAGTGCTAGCCACATTACCTTCCTTGTATACCGAACGGCTCTAGCATGGCAAGCTGTGTACCTTGCTACTCCCAAGGCGTTAAACGCTATATACGGCAGCTATTATTATATTATTATTATATATTAAAGGTTTATTTCGAAATTGATATATAATAATATCATCTTCTAATATTTACATATTTTATGATGGCTACAAAACCATTTTAAATTTATAGAAATACATTGTATTATACTTACCTCTTTACTTATTCTTTTCATAATTTCTTGGGTTGTGATTGGCAGTTCTTTTTTTTTTAATAAAAAAATTGTATTTTCTACACTAACTAGTACAGAAAAAAAAAATTGAAAATTCTGTTTATTTGATAAATATGTACATAAACTAACTTAGTTTAGAACTCTTTAATATATTTTTAACAATTTTTTGTTTAAAAATAGATATTAAACTTATTACAGTTGGGGGTTGGAACCTTTGGTGGTACACAGCAAAATAAAACACTTTTACTTTTACACTGGACGCGCGTTTCGCTAACCATGTTAGCTTCATCAGCAGATGATCAAGACTCTCAAACTTAGTCAGTTTGTGAAACGTGCGTCTAGTGTAAAAAGTGTTTTGGTATATTGTGGTGATTTAGTGTTTTATTTAGATGTTTTAACGTTTTGTAACAAAAAAAATCTAAGTATACTTTATTTTAATTCTGAGCGATAAAAACTTGATTATCATTTTATGAAATCTATATAAATAAATAGTTTTAACATGATATATGATAAAATTTACTATAAGTAAGTATTAATTTAACCAGTCCATAAAATTTAAATGATCTACGACAGAAGCAATAATTGATTATAATAAGTTCCATCCCTATTATTCTTCGACAATATTATCAAATAAAAGAAAAATCTCTTTAAAATGAACCTTTTCTGCAATTGTTATACAAAAAAGAACTCGAAGACGCCATTTAGCGCTGGGAAAAGACCACGGGGGCTTAGAATAAGGTAATTTGTCGTTCATTTTTTCGTATTTCCTTTTCATTTCGCAGCCCCAGCCCTCACAAACGGGAACGTTTGAGTTAAATTCGGCTCGTCGCACCACAATAATTAAATAAAGATAAGGCGTCGAGCATTCGCAAGAAATTTCTTTTATCCTCGGTGCTGAAGGGAAAACCCAAATCGGAAAATAAAAGTTTCCTTCTGGGGGTGCTGCGAGAAAAATAAGAAATGTTTGGGAGTGGCAAATTTGGTTATGTCCCCTTTTATATACTGCTAATTTTCTTTACTTTATACAAATTCGCAGCGAAAGCAGGATGATTTATGAACTGAAAAAAATATTCTAATAGAGATACAGAATGGCATGTTGATAATAATACCGGGCGCGTCTCAGAAGGGGTTCATCCCTATAACTTTTTTATTTTTTCAGATAAAAAACGAGATTTTGTATGTTATATATGACATAAATTAGGATTGATTGACGTATTCAATTGTTTTCGCTCGCTTGATGACTACAACTTTTGATTTTTAAATGGCACACTCGGTATTTTTTTACTTTATTTGATAGAAAATGACACTCTGAATAGAATCACATATCATGTGTCAACTTTTGGCATTTTCGAATATGGCTTATTTGAAATTGCAACATGCGATTCATAACGACAATTTGACTTGAAATACCAAGTGTGTGGTTTCAAATTATTCGTGCTTTTTTGGAATTCCATTTGAATTCCCAAACCAAACCAAAAAAACTTTTTTTTATCACAAATCCAAAAAAACTTTTTTCGTCATAAAAAATGTTTTTCCAAAGCTTCTGGATAAAAATTAGTGTTTTTAACACAGAGTGTTAATCACTCTAGATTGAAATTTAAAAAACAATTTTGTTTTAGGCAAAAATGTCAAAAGTTGACATGATATGTCAATCTATTCAGAGTGTCATTTTCTATCGAATAAAGTAAAAAAAAATACCGAGGGTACTTTTACCACCAAATTACTACTGTTTGGTGTTAACTGTTTGGTACTAACATACCAAATCTCTTTTTTTTATCTGCAAAAATAAAAAAGTTATAGGGGTGTGCCACTTTTGAGACGCATCCGGTATATAATTTTTACAATCTATTAAGGTATGGTACACACTTTTTTAGCAGGACGTTCCTTTTCTTTAACTATCTACTGCAGACAGTTTACAAATATGTTTTCAAAAATATATTTTTTAAATATACAGGGTGTGCTAAAAAGTTCGCAGTATAATATTTTTAATTTTTATTATTGAGTTGGTGAACAAAAAAAGTTTGTGGGCTATTTCTTCAGCATACCCAGTAACAAGAAAATATTCTGACATATTTATGGAGTGCGACAACCTGTTATAGCCACAAATTTCATAAATCCTCGTTACAAAAAGTTTGGTTGCGATAAATTATAAAAAAAGTTACAGAGAAAATTTGTTAAGAATTTTATGAGATGCAGAATTTCGTGTAATTTGAAGTTCAATATATTTTGTTCTAATAGCCCGATTTTAATGATTTTTTAAGCAATTTGTAGATAAATTATTTGACTATTTGACCTCTTTTCAAATTAAATATTAAAGTTTATTTATATATTAATTATATATTATTAAGTTCTGATCTGTCTATTATACAAGGGAAAGCAAGATGTTGCTATTTTGGCGGAAGTTTAAAACAACCTGTGGAATGGAAATAGTTTGTTTTTTAGTTCATCTCAATACCTTTTATGAAGAAGAAAGTAAAGGCATTAAAAACATGCCTTTGTCTCTAGTCCTCATTTACATACAATTAAAAGGTTTTGTTTTTCTTAGGGTATTTTCAAATGGGTTAGAGTTAATAGAAATAATACAAATATAGATAAAAACAATAAAATTCTATTTATAACTGTCAAAATATTTTTACAAAACAAAGTGCAACTGGATTGTTCGACGAATATTTTTATACAAAAATTCGTAGTGCTAAATTGGACACTGGATCTTCCTCATTTCTTCCTAAAACTTATTTATTATTTTAATATTTTAGTACCATAAAACAGTCAAGTACAATTTAAAATTAAGTACAATAGTTTTAGCCGTTAACAATTTGACAAAGATTATCAAGAGATAAAAGCAAAACATTTCTACAGTGTGATCATCCAGTGTTGTAAAAAAGTTTCACAGAGGGTGCTCTAGTAGAGAATTTTATTTCAATCCTTTTCTAAAACCGACGATTTCACAAAACTGACTTTTACAGAGAAAACTGATTTAATGTTGCCAAATTCCATGTTAAAGAACCAAAAAATGTTCTATGAGTTATTATTTGGATCTGTTAAATTCAATTACAATTTAGCACGTGTTTAGGACTTGGTATTCACAACAGATTAAGTTGATTACTAAAAAATTCCTATAAAATAAACGTCATCGTTTTTTTCCTAACCCTTCAGTTATTTTCACAGTAAATAACGGTCGCAGGTTCTAGAAATTTTTCTTAATATGAAATCTAATACAGAGCTTTTTCGCAAGACTGGACCACCCTGTAAAGTTTCGAACTTAATAAAAACTAGTATTTTTCTAGCTTAATTATTCTAAAACATTTTAATTTTAAATAACCTAACTAATAAGGGTATATGTACATATTTACATCTATCACATTGGTTTAAACCTAACACCTATTATTATACAATTCATATTTTTAAAACGGTACATTTAGTTTTTTTTGGATTATTAAATACATTTGTCATGGTAATCATTAATTATTATTGTTATTGCCAAACTTTACAAAACATTAAATCTAAATTATTTATTGGTAATTATCCATCTAGTTCGTAGTATGTGTAAAATATTAAATGCAAACATTTAGGTTCAGCGCATATTTCATTGCCAATGCAGATCTGAAATTATTGGTTAAAATATGTGTTATAGAATTTTATTTTTTATACAGGGTGGTCCGAATTGTATTCGGGAACCTTAGCAACATCTTCTGCAGATAAAAATCAGAAAAAAAATTCGTATACATTTATATTCTAAAATACTTCGTAACGGAGACACAAGGTACAGAAGTTTCATTTCTTACTTGTTTGATGTTTTCCAAATAATTTCTAAGTTAGCGTCGCAGTTTGGATAAAAATTGGTGTCTAGGCGTTTTTTGGCATGAGGAATTTGATTTCGGTGTTAATATGGTTTGGTGCTTATAGGGGGCACCACTTATATGGTTTTTTCTGATTTGAAGAGTAATACATTTTCTTCTGTACCTGTATTAAACTACTTAATAAAAATGTACATTTAGGCCGTTTTTTATGCAAAAAAAAGTATTTGTGTAAAAATCGCTACGAGCAACCGTTCTCAATATATTTGAACTGTAATTATCAATACATGTCATCATTGACATAAAATAAACATGTTGATTAAATAGTTATTTGACTGATATTACAAATTTGGGATCTTTTTATTTTTCTAAATCAATTATAAATTTATTAAACTGTTTCTGTTGAACATTTGGTATAAAAAAACATTTCCAAATTTATTACTTCAGTCTAATAACTACTGAGTCAACATTATTTATTATTTTTGTCACTGATGAAATGTATTGATCTTTTCCATTCCAAGAAGATTTTGAGAACTATTACTCGTAGCGATTTTTACCAAGAGATCTTTTTTAAAAATAAAAAACACCAGAAGTGTATACTTTTTCACTCAGTAGTGTAATATACGTACGGACAAAAAATGATTACTCTTCAAAACAGTAAAAAACATGTAGGTGGCGCCCCCTACAAGTAGGAGCCATATTGGCATCGAAATCAAATTTCTCAAATCAAAAAATAGCCAGACACCAATTTTCTCCCAAATATGGACCTTAACTCAGAAATTATTTAGAAAAAAAAAACGAAATAATAATATAATAATGAAACTTCTACACCCTGTTTATCCAAACCAAAGCTATTCTAGAACATGATTTTATAGAAACATTTTATCTAATTTTTATCTGCAGAATTCTTGGTTGAAGTTTCCCAATCACAATAATTTGGACCAACTTGTATATCACTATTAATTCAACATTATTGTTAAACTACCAAATATGCAAATAAACCATAAGCATGTTCAGATAATAGACTAACAAATACAGGGTGGCCCATCGAAAACGTTCCGCAATGCATAACGGCCAAGGTATATTTTTTTTCAAAAAATCCAAAAACACGTCAATTTTGTTTGTGAGGGGGACAACTTTTGCCCCAAAAATGATTGCAAAATCTTCAACCCTCTAAGCGGGAGTGTCATCCCCCAACTTTTTTCAAATGGGAAGGGGGGTCAAGTGGTTTGAAAAATTTATTTAAACATTTATCAGAGTAAATGATAAGGATACATTATTTCGACGAATTTGAGGTTTTTTCTTATTATTTCTAGATGTTTACGCATTTTTTCACTTGCCGCAAGGTTGAACGATCAGGTGCGGTATTTGCTAGATAGCTGTTCTGTGTCTTGTGCGTTGAAGTTCTTCTCAATATCGTTAAACTTCTTAACAATTATGGTGTACTCACTTGCAGAAAAATTAGAAATAATCGAACTTTATTTTAATAATAATGAATGTATCGGGTTGCGCACATATTCAACGAACGCTATACTGACAAACACTTTTTTGTGGCAAAATTGTTCGCGAGTTAGTAGCAAAATTTCGCGAAACTCTGTGGTTCCGTTATGAATAAAAAGAGGTAGAACCTGTAGTAAACGAAGCTATGGAGGTATTCGTATTGGGCCAAGTTGCCATGGATAGTACGCTGAGTACAAGAAAATTAGCCAATGAGACCGGCGTGAATCGTACAAGTGTCCAAAGGATATTAAAAAAAACACAAGTTCCACCCGTACAAAATTCAGTTGGTACAAGAACTCAACGCAGACGATTTTGATTGTCGCTTGCAATTTTGTGAAACTATGAGTGAAAGGAGTGGCGAATGATAATAATTTCCTATTTAATGTGTGTTTTTCGGATGAGTGTACTTTCTTTTTAAACGGTGTAGTTTATCGGCATAACTGTCGGTACTGGGCTCAGGTTTTTTTCACGAGGTGCACACACAAAACCCTCAGAAATTGAACGGGTGGGCTGGTATTTTTGGAAATTCTATTGTGGGTTAGGTTAGGTTAGGTTAGTTAGTTTAACGATATTGAAAGAACTTCAACGCACAAGTCACAGAACAGCTATCTAGCAACCTGATCATGAACCTTGTGGCAAGTGAAAAAATGCGTAAACATCTAAAAATAATAAGAAAAAACAGCAAATTGGTCGAAAGAATTTATCTTTATAATTTACTCTGATAAATGTTTAAATAAACTTTTCAAATTTCAATCCACCATTTTTTCTAAATGACTCGACCGATTTTCAAAAACGAAACGGAGAACTATAGAGAATAGAAAGCTCTTTCCAATGCGGCGCCACTTGACCCCCCTTCTCATTTAAAAAAAGTTGGAGGATGACACCCCCGCTTAGAGGGTTGAAGATTATGCAATCATTTTTGGGGCAAAAGTTGTCCCCCTCACAAACAAAATTGACGTGTTTTTGGATTTTTTGAAAAAAAAATACCCTAGCCGTTATACCTTGCGGAACGTTTTCGATGGGCCACCCTGTATATATTAACTTGTTTTAACTCAACATATGAAAATAACTCAAAATATAAACACTCCGTTTGTATATTTACAGATTTCTAGATTCTAGCATTTTTTTGTTTACCTATGGTTTGTATATCTTGGGTATGGTAAGATTTGTCTATTTATACTCTGTGTATAAAGCACTAAAGACCTTTTAGTTATTATTAGTTTGTAATAAAAATTATCCTATCATACTAAAATATAGATCATACCAAATCAACTTTTAGTGACGTGTTTAAGCTTGACGGGCACAGCATTGCCCACTTTTACATATTTTTTTTAATCAAAATATTTTAGGGAACAAAAATAAATTAATTATAAATATATAAACCATTATTATTTACATCAACAAAACTCACTTCCTTAACAGGACTTAAGAGATATTATAAAGATAAAGGGCCATTACTACCGATTTCCAGTACAAAATATTCTAATAAGGTTGCGATAAATTTTTTGAAACGGCTATTAACCTATTTTGTACACTTCGCACTAAAAGAGCAGAAAAAGAACAATGTTCGACTGCAAGGTTTGCTAGTAAAATTGTTTAAGCTTAAATATATCACAACACAATTCATTTAAACTAAAAACTCGTAATACAAAACTAAAGTGTCAAAACGAATGTCAGGAAATAAATAAATCAATGTGCCAACTTGACATTTTTTACAGCAGAGCTACCACTTGAATACCCAGCGGGAAATTTAAATGCCAGTTAGTTATTCCAAACCAACCCAACCTGGCACCAAATATGTCCATGGTTGGCAACAATGAATTTAAAAATGGCGCCCTCGATTACGTAACTAAAAGTTTAATTGGTATCGCTTATAAAATTGATATACTATCACACAACCAAATAAAATTTTTATATAAATTATTATTAAACTTATTTTTTGGAGTTTTGTTAAAAATGATGTACCTACCTAAATTTATTTAAAAGTTTTTATATACAAAATCAATAAAAGACGTCTGTCGCTAAATAAACACTAAACATCTGAAATAATAAAAAAAAACTCTTTTGTAGGCAATTTTACACAAAACCTAACATAACAAAATATATTGCCAAATACACGCAGACTCCACCGAAAAAAACTATACTGAAGAAAAAGAACTTTGTGCTGAAACTGTATTTAAAAAAGTGTTATTTTATTTACGAAACTTTTAAAAGTCGAACGTTTTTATGGGAGTAAAATTCGAGGCTCAGCTTTAAAAGCTATTTGCCGTAGAGCTAAGTAATTTAGTTTAATTTTGGAGTTATGCCAGTGCTGCAGTAGCTGTTTGCGTTATAACGCAACAATCTGTGTAGAAAAATAATTGAGCTGCAAGTTGAAATGCTGTTGTATTTTTCAAAGTTCATAATGTTTATTTTTAAACAAATAGGTAATATATTTTCTAGTAAATTAAATAAATAGGAAGAATGATATTTTTAAGTTAATTTAATAATGAAATGAAAATAAAATAAAAGAGTTTCGGACTTTCATTATCTTTGTTTATTTTTACTTACACAACGTTTCGGTCAAAAGTATCACTGACCGATCTCTGAGAAGCGATGAATCCATTAGCACTACATTATACAGGGTTGTTCACCACATACGACACGGAGTATTGTAGCTAAACGATTAGATTTTTACAAATTGTAAGTTTTGGGTTCGTTGAAGGACTATTAGAGCTACAAATTAAAAATATTTTTACAAGATACAGAGTGTCCCAAATAAATAAAAAATATCAAAGTTGTATTTTTTTAAATGGAACACCCTATATATTATTACATTTTTAGTTTCTACGATTAAAATAAAGGCTTCATTTCTCCGAGGGTATCAAAGTTTTTAATACTAAATATTTACTGAAGTTTATTTATTGATCAGTTATTGTATTGCAATAATAAAAACTTTACTACCTTATACAGAGTGTCTAAAAATTTATTTTAAATAATTACTAGCTTTAAACGGCAATAACTTGTTTAATTTAAATGGAACACCCTGTATATTTTATGAGAATCAGATGCACAATTTAATTGTCTATCAAATTGTATTATACCACTTCTTACCTATTCCTACAAGTTTTCGTAGAAAATGCATTTTCTTATAATTTAGACCTCATTTATCAATATACCCATGGAATATTGACATTTTAGATTGTTTTTAAAACAACAAATGTACAAACTGTACAGGCTAGTAATACCATCGTTTTTAGTAAAACGATAATATTACTAGCCCATTTGTATGCAAAAAGAAAACTATTTAAATCTTTATAAAAGAGTATACCATTAATTAAATATACCACCAGTATTTCCGCCCAAATACTAATTAACTACATACTTAATTGTGTTCGTTAATAAATTATTCTAAATAAATGTGGATTTGAATCAGAAATCAATATATTAATAAGTTATGAAATGAACGTCTCTGTTGTTATAAATAAGCATTTGTCAAAAAATTAAATATCATTTTTAAGGTGTTACTTTTTACCACACTGTCTAATACACATACATAATTCAGTTTTTTAGTATTTGGAGCAATTATTATTAATCAACGCAAACAGTCAATTAATGTAGTTTGAATACTGGAATCATATTAACTGGTCCTCCTTAACAAATATTTTAACAGTTATTTATTTATTTTTTAATGAAATAAACAAACTATATCGACTATATTAGTATCTGTACTCTTTAAAAATTTGGTACATCTTTAAAAATAATCTAAAATGTCAGTATTCCATGGGTATATTGATAAATGAGTTCTAAGTTACAAGAAAATGCATTTTCTACGGAAACTTGAAGAGATAGGTAAAAAATGGTATAATACAATTTGATAGACAATTAAATTGTGCATCTGATTCTCATAAAATATACAGGGTGTTCCATTTAAATTAAACAAGTTATTGCCGT
This sequence comes from Sitophilus oryzae, assembly GCF_002938485.1. Lineage (NCBI taxonomy): Eukaryota > Metazoa > Arthropoda > Insecta > Coleoptera > Curculionidae > Sitophilus > Sitophilus oryzae. Next base: position 947,361 of record NW_022147080.1, read on the forward strand.
TTAAAGCTAGTAATTATTTAAAATAAATTTTTAGACACTCTGTATAAGGTAGTAAAGTTCTTATTATTGCAACACAATAACTGATCAATAAATAAACTTCAGTAAATATTTAGTATTAAAAACTTTGATACCCTCGGGGAAATGAAGCCTTAAAATTTATACTGCAATTTCACAAAATTGAAAATATTTAAAAAACGGTAAGGTTTAAGTGTAATAAACCTTAATCAAATTTACCTTTATTTTAATCGTAGAAACTAAAAATGTAATAATATATAGGGTGTTCCATTTAAAAAAATACAACTTTGATATTTTTTTATTTATTTGGGACACTCTGTACCTTGTAAAAATATTTTCAATTGTAGCTGTAATAGTCCTCCAACAACCCAAAACTTACAATTTGTAAAAATCGAGTCGTTTAGTTACAATACTCCGTGTCGTATGTGGTGAACACACACATATACACACACACAACCCTGTATAGAAAACCCACGCATATAGGACAATATTTAAATTCTCAATCGAAAGATATTCGAAAAAATTATCAGGACTTACAACCGAAAAATGAAATATTTTCCTTTATTTAAGAAAGAACAATATTCGGATTATCACGGGGTTTTTAATAGGACACTGTCTCCTCAATCAACTCCTCGGTAGATTGAAGCTAAGAAACAACGGCAAATGCAGATTCATTGGGGAAAATAGGGGAAAAACCTGAACACCTCATCACTGAGTGCGCTGTGGGCGAGACGACAAACGTAGTAAACTTTGGTACGACTGATATCGGAGATGGAGATCTAACCTCTGTAAAACCGTCTTAGATGGTGGCTTATGTCAAAGTCGTCAGACTCTTTCATATAATCGACAATCTACATTTTCTCAGTCGAACCATTCTGAACCAAATAAGGTACAGTTAAAACATTATGTCAAAGAACAATCACTATGTGCAGCGACCAAGAATCTCTGAAAATAAACTAAGTAATATTAAAATGGATTTGCTTCAGAATGGTTAGTCTACAAAATCCATCGTCAAGATTATATCCATTTGCAGGTCTGACTCGTTGGTGCGCCAGCCTGAAGAGGATGCTCTATCTCTCTTTCTCTCTTGACGATTCCATATTTGAAAGGAACGTCGGGTTAGATCAGGCGAATAGCCAAGCAGTACAAAATTAAAACCAAATTGAAACTTAAGAACTCTAAGAAGTGTCTTAACAAAATCAAAGGAGTGCGTACGCTCACTGCAGTATATACGGGCCACTGCCGGCTGAGATCACACCTACAGAGGATGGGTCTGGTGGAAGACGCCGAATGCCGACTCTGTATGGAAGATGACGACACAATGAAGCACGTTATGTGTACCTGCCCCGCTGTGGGCAGGCCCAGGTTTGAAGTGTTTGGCAAACCCACGCTAGGGGACCTATCAGACCTAGGAGACATATCACCCTCGGACAAAACGGCTTATGTTGAAAGGCTGGGTCTTGAGGGTGAACTTTAATGCTCTTTTTCTATTAAAGAGCTTGTATAAACTGAGCCGCGATAGGCCCTTGCGGATGGTCTCACATGGGACCCACTCTTAGTGTAGCATCATCAAAACAAGAGAAAGAGTGCATCTACCAGATATCTCGCGAGTACGGTAAGTCGTATATTGGAGAGACCAAACGTCTTCTAAATGTACAACTTAAAAAACATAAAAACATAAGCAGAGAGGCAAAACAATGAAGTTGGTTATTGCAGATCATGGGAGGACATCATCAAATGATCGGATACCCGGTATGTCCACAAGGTACATTGCTGAAAAAAGCGCAAATTTAAAGAGGCCGTCTAGCAATAATAAAATCTTTAACCATCTAGGAATGGAAACTTCAACAATATGGCAACCAACCAACAATATATATAGCTTGGCTCTAGTAACTAAGGGCTGGCAAAGGTGAGTCTTGGGTCGAGATCTCCGTATATAAGAAGAGTACAATGCGTTTACAATGTACTGAACACAGAGAGAACAGTAAACATGTTGCCAAACGTACGAATTAAACAGAGAAACTGCGCACATTGCTAAGAGACGTGGAAGGGGATATAGCAGATTTGTCGCAGTCTACCGGTCGCTGGTCGACCCAATCAGTTAATCAGTACCTCTGTCAGTACTTAATGTTCTAGGAAAAGGTGTACATCATGCGTTCACCTTCACGAATTAATTGCGTCTCGTCATACTTTATTTATTTTTTTATTAAACCAAACCAAACGAGTCGTTGTAATTTTTCCTATAGCTTAAAAAAATTTAAGTACAAGTTAGAAACACTTGCATTTTTGGTAAAAATAAGTGGAATTGAGTTGGTGTTCGACAACGGTGACGCTATTAGAACTCAAAATGAATCGATATCTTAAAATCTATTAAAAATAATTGATTGTAGTTTTTTCAAAAACTTTCTTAACATTTCTGCTATATTTTCTTCGCATACAGTGAAAATCTTTATAAATAAAAAAGTTAGGCGATTACCTGAAAATTGCTATGCACTAAAATTAAATGGATGGGTTGTTTAACATTTTTGAATGGAAAAAAACAACCTTATCGAATTTTTTTTCTTATTTAAACATATTGTAAAACATCCGATATTCAAAATAAAAAAAAGTTTCAATATCTAAAGTGGTTCTTAAGTTATGGCGTGTTATATGTTAAAAAGAGTTTTTAAATTATCCCGATTACTGACGTTTTATCGTTATAAAAAAATGGATACTCTAACGATATCTTTATAATTCCATTTCAGATGCTCAGAAACATATCTAATGATTTTATCTAATTATCTTTTCGAAAAAAAAGTCGTTTAAAAATAAGCGGTTTCCGATCGTGATTTTACTTTACTTGATAGGGAAAGGCGTACCGGCAACGCCGCAACAGCACACCGTCGCATTTCTGTCACTCCGACTTAATAAGATCCCTATGCGATTTACTTCAACACATATAAGTACCGACCCAAAAGTAACAATTGCCAGCACGGTATAAGCTTAGTAGTTTTAGGATTTAGATTAGTTCACACTCGATAACAGTTTTAACCGAAACGTTGTGTAATTCAACTAAATAAAAACCATTCAAGTCCAAAATTTGTTTGGTTTGAATACTGAATAATTGTCCACCACATTCAAACTAACGATTGAGTTAAACAATTAAAAATAAACGTGAGCTTTTTCGTTATTGTTTGAGCAATTTTTCATTTATTATTTTGATTCTCTATTAATACTACAACAATATCTACGATTATGGCTTAAGAAATATGCGCTGGAAATTCACGAGGATAAGTATACAATAGACACATTTAACAAAGTCTCTTCAAGTCCAAATCGTCCGAAATCCGCAAGACTCACTTACATAAATCACACCAGAGTCATCGTAACACAATCCTCGAAATGGAGAACATCAGACAGAGGAAGAGATTCAAGTTGGAGACTCTCTTCATCCATGTGGCATTGTTTCCATGATGCTCTGTAACAAAACAAAAGTTTCTTTTAAAACTTTGAAACCCTCGAACGTATAACCAGATATTTACATATATTTGGGTATTTACATAAATTTTATTACTAAGCTGAGAATTTAAGTTTTATGAAAGTTTTACAGGTTGTAAAAAGTAGTGCTTTAGTGGGCGATACTACAGATAAAACTCGAGAGGTGCGACTCGGCCTCGCCAATCGAGGGTTTGCGTACAAATTTGTAGATACATATTATAAATAGACTTTAAATAAAGCCTATATTTTTATAGTTTAATTACATATGTATAGTTTTCAGACATTTCCCCATACTGGTAGTATGGGGAAATGTACGTGCCAAATTTCATAGTTCTAGGTCAACGGAAAACGCTTTTGCTTCTTAAAATATTTTGATTTTGAATTTATTTTGTATGAACTGTTAATAGTATTTTCAGTAATTTAATGAAAATAAAACCTTAAAGAAAGATATTATTACACTATTTGTCGACGATAATATTATATATTGAATCAGCATTTCTATCTTTAAAATGTTATGGAATAGTCGGGAAAACACTATTTGTAATAAATTAAAATAATAATTTTGAACATATAAATAATTTCTTATATCACATAAACGTGAAAAACAATGCAAGATCGCAAAAGACTTGCATACTTGGTCTTGATATTGCAGAAGTCTTGCACAAAAAATAAGACCAAGTCCAAGACCGCAAGACTAGTCCCACTCATCACTATACAGGGTGAGTCTTAAATAAAAGCAAATCTTTTCAGGGCTGGTAGATCTCGACAAAAGAAACATATTTTCTTCAAAATAACCGAGTTATTTTACTTTGAAAATTTTGAAAACGATTGGATTATTTTTTGTTTCCTCTCGTTAAATTTAATCTACTACCTAAGTTGCCATATTACCAAAAGACTTAAAACTAACTAAAAACTAAAAAAAAAAATCAAAAAAATCTAAATAATTCTGATTCTGGGGTCGAAATATACTAACCCTAAAAATATTTTCAGTGATTTAAGACTCATCCTATATAAAAATTAATTAAACGGTACTCAAAATTGCAAATTTGTATTGATTAAGAGTTTGTAGCATTTTATTTAAAATTTACACAATTTAAACAAATGTACAGAATTATTTTATTTAAACAATTCAAGTTTAAGTCCTCGCACCGAGATGGCATTATAAGTATTGTTATTATCTTTTATTTTTTCTACAAGTTTATTTCTGGCTAGTTATTTCAGTCCGGTCGAAGTTGTTCGTCACTTTATTTCTGACGGTATAGGTATATACCTCGTGCCTGTAAAGAAAAGTAAAAAAAGGCGGCAATGAATTGACATTATTTGTTGTAGTACCAGTACTAATGATAGAAAAAGAAAACAAGTTTAGATTGGAATGCTCGACTTGCCACCAAAACCTATAATTGTTTTAGGGTGGATACGTTGTACGGGGATCTGGCGCTGCTATAGCGGTTGCCAAGACTTGTCAAAGTCAGAATTTCAAAAATTATAAAATCTTTCAAAATTTAAACTGCCTTCATTGAAAAAATACCGAAAAGTGTTTAAAGGGTCAATTTTCAAAGTAATTATTGCTATCTTGTGAGTTTAATTTAAATTTTATTTACTCAAACTCGTGATAATTTTGAAAAAGTGGCATTAAAAACTTAAAAAGCTGTGTGAACTGTGATCTGCAAAAACCATCGTGGATCGTGTCATAACGTCCGCTTCCAATGTTTCATAGGTATTTCATACTTGTCGTGTTGTTGTCAAAAGAAAATAATAAATTTAAATAAATAATATTTGGTAACAAAATTCCGGAAAAATCCGAACTCCTTCGAAATTATAAAAAGCTTTGAAGAGCGTCCGTTGTAAGAATAGCGCAAAATAGTATTTACATTGTCCTTATGGGCACTTTCCAATCTAAAATTGTTTTATTTATCTATGTTACTAATCTTAGCAGGCTCGCCATTCGTGGGCCCAGAACCGACACTTAGCTAGTTTTCTTTCGTGACCGGGACAATTACTTTTTAAAAAACAACACAGAGACTTGATCAGTTTATTAATATGTTTGGTTGAACAGTACTAACAAAAAGATGAGAAAATATAAATGTAACTTATATTTATAGGCTTCTACTGCTGAGGTAGCAGTGACGTCAAAGGCGGCTGAGATCTCACCTACAGAGGACGGGACTGGTGGAAGACGCCAAATGCCGACTCTGTACTATGAAGCACGTTATGTGTACCTGCCCCGCTGGGAGCAGGACCAGGTTTGAGATGTTTGGCAAACCCATGCTAGACCTATCAGACCTAGGAGACATATCGCCCTCAGACATAACGGCCTATAATAGGAGGCTGGGTCTTGAGGGTGAACTTTGACGCTCTGGTAAATTAGAGCGTGTAGAAACTGAGCCACAATAGGCCCTCGCGGCCTCAGTGGAGGGTCCCCATGGGACCCACTCTTAGTCAATACAAATACTAATCTTAAAAAAAAATCTCTAATACAGTATTGCCAACTATTTTAATCTTTGTTGATAGCGCCGTTTTATAATATTAGTTAATAATTTTGAACAGTAATATATAAATAGTAATTTTAAATAAATAAATTAAACTTTATACTCAATATATAAATCATTTATAAATTCTCATTTATTATATAAATACTAAATAAAGATAAATAAACAAATAAATTTACACCCATATTATTAAGCTTTTTAAAACTCACCAAATAATCTATATTATAAATAACAAACGCGACAAATAAACAAATTTATACTCTCATTAGGTTTTTGCGTAATGTGCGAAAGCTAGCGTTATTATTTACATACATTCAATTATGCGAGAACAAAGTAATTATAATCGCGCGTTTAGAGCTATTAAGCGGCGCGTAATATTGAAAGATAAAGCCTCAAAACAGTCAACGCGAAACGTATTACCTGTCAAGTTTGAGGTTAGGTTTTGCGCGCTTCCCTTCTAGCGGGGCATAATAAATTTGCTGGTTGGGTACTAAATTTGACGTTTCAAAATATTACGCGCAAATCAATACTTCCAAATAAACGCGCGTTCTCAAGAGTCGATTTTAGTTGAACCGTTGACTGAAGAAATCGTCCCATTGCATTGCTGCCAAAAGTCACTAACTTACTTTTTATTACTTCCGAGAAAAATGCATCTAAAGATGAATTGCATTGCATAAAGATGTTATAGTTAGTAACTATTTTGTATTAAAATAAAACATAAATAGCCAGAAATCGTAGTTAATGACTATTGCGATCGATTCTCCGATTCAAAACGTAGTTAGTGATTGAATTTGGTTGTTCGGAAAAATGTTAGTTAGTGACTTTTGGCAGCAATAGGACGAAATAAGAAGATGAGCAACCTTATGGGCAATTTCGTGGCACAAGACCTGTCCGAGATGTAGCTCGCGTTACCGTCAGCCTGTCCGAGATTTAGTTTAGCTCTGAACCGCTGCGCAAAGATAGTCGTTTACAGCGCAGCGGATAAAGAATACTATACCGTAGTTCTTTCAGTCGACGGAATGAGTGGTTGCCGGAGACAGCGTTGCCAGAACTACTGATTAATCCATATATTTACGGATTTTGGGTACAGTACGTTAGTAATATAGATTTTCTATCATTAAACAATTTAATATAATACGCATATATGATTAAACAAAGAACGGCGTCAGACTTAGCTGAAAATGAAGATCGCTGTTATTTCATATATAAGATATTATGGTAAATGTCAATAATTCATCATTTACAAGTCAACTAAACGACTTTTTTCGATCATACGACATATTCAGTATCTATAAAAGAATCTTTATTTTTGTGGTTTATTCTATGTTTGACACGAATAAATTTAGACTAGCCCTAGACCAAGGTTATTATATTAAACAGGTTGCCTCGTAATTTGACGTTTGCCGCCATATTGCGCGTCATCGTGTGGTACTCAGCAATTTTCAGCTTGTTTACAAATAATTTTACGTTGTTTTCCTAAGGTTTTCCGTGAATTAAGTGCATTTGAGTGCATTAAAGGACAGTTTTAGTGGACATAATAGATTTTTTTTTAGTTTTAGTGTACTTGACGTATTATAGTTAATAAACTAGATAGTTTTTTTTAAATTATTTATCAAGTTTTCCTTAGAAATAGAGATCATTTCTACCTATAACAGCCTATAATGTTCAGTATTGTTTTTGCTGAGTGATGTATATGTATAATAAATTATTTCGACTAGGTTGCGATAATTTAACATGGTAAAAAGCTAAAACAACTTTTTTCGAATACAAATATTGCTTAAAAATGTTAAATGTCAGCAAAATTAGATAAAAATAAATAAAGACTTTGTAGAAGAACAATTTAACTTGTGTAATTGTTATTATTATTAAACATTTTGATAATTATTTTAAATGTCCCACTAACTGACGTAATCGCGCCAATTACTGTGATTGGTCCAAGGTTACGAGGCAACTTGTTTAATATAATAACCTTGCCCTTGACTCTCAATAGTAATTTTATAGAACTACAAATTTAGTTTTTTCCGCATCGCCAGAAAAGGCAATAAAATACAGGTTTCTAATTTATATATGAAGATGACATGACAGCCTCTATGTTGACTACCGTCTATGTCTTAGTTTTAGTCTAGTTGACAAAATATTGGTGATCCGTCAAGTTATTTTTAAATCATTAATAATTATTAAGTAGAGAGGCCACTTGTAGTAACTTATAGTAACTTTTACTATCAAAATTTCATTCGAATTACTAAAAGTACTTAGAAGAAAATTGCAATAAATCAAAAGATTATTAAGATTTTAACACATTGTAGCTATGAAACAAAGCAAAATCGGATGATGATATGAAAAATAAATTTAATTGGGAGAGGAATCTCCCCCCGAGAGATGGCTCATGTTTTTTGAAAGACCCTGTATAGTATTTTTAGCAACAGTTAAGTAGTTTCATATTTTTGTTACATTATACATAATTTATTTATTGTTAAATCAAAATAGGGCTAGGCGCTATGTGCTCTATTATTGTGTTTAAAATGTATGTATTCATAATTATATTTTTGTTTTGACTATGTTACACTTCTAATGATAATAAAATGTAGTAAAAATATCGATATTTTTTTTATTTTATATTTTAAAGGGGATAATTTTGCGCTTGAATAACGTTTTACCGTTTTACTAAGTGTTAATAACTAACAGAACGCTAAATTATGTTCTGCTGAGTTTCGAGCTGCTAAAACTCTCCATTAGTTTCATCAAAAATGACGGACTTCTTTATCGGACGAATTTTTTATATCAGTATCTCATCTATCTTTAGTACATAACATTAGTTTATGATTCTATCTCTTAATGCGCAAATACGTGGATTTAATTATACTCTTTTCATAACATTCTTATTCAAAGGCTGGCTTTCAGAGAAAATATTTCGATTTTTTTAAATTTTAATTTTAAAATAAATATCTAGACATTTACTCCAAGAACCAATCTTATTCCCAGCCCCATCATTCATGTCGAAACTATTTTATGCGGGGGCAATAAACATTTTTTAGAGCGCCCCCTTCCGTATTAGAGATAAGTTATAGGATCTGGAGCAGTTTGAAAGCTCATAAATTTGGAGTTTAAGCCGGCCTATATATTGAGCGGGCGTATATATATTTTCAAGGACACTCCGGAAAGTGTCCGACGCTTAAGGATAGATAGATTGTATCAAATTTAATTCTGAAGGGTTTGATATACGTGTACATATACACGGTAGCCCATATGAGAATGTGTGTTACAGGGAGCTGGTATATCAGACGAGATACACAGAACAATAAATTAGAATATATATATTTTTGTAATATCTATACTAACCCTATAGCCGACGCCTCAGAAGTTATTGTGGGAGAAGTATAAAAGGTGCTCAAAGATATGGTTCAGTCATCCAACAATAAATTAGTAATATCCAATCAAGTAATATCCAATACCAAGTAATATCATAACCTTTCCATACACGATACACAATTATTATATAAATACAAAAGTAAACCATGTGGTTAAAATAAAACAAACGAATATTAAAAAAAAGAAAGCATGTCGTTAGCTATTCCAAATTTAGACATCTTCCAGTTAAAGCCTAAGCCTAAAATCAGTCTCTATGTGCCTGGAAAACAGAACTATACAATCGAATTACAGCCACTTTATTATATCAATTCTGCGAGTACAATTTTAAAATGCAATCCGAGATCGGAGTAACGATTAGTCCTTTTCCAGTTTTCTGGTTCAGTTAATGAAAAGAAAGACAAAACTATATTTGAATTTCTCGTTTGTCTCTGCAAATGCTGGAAAAGGAATCTTGTTGTTTGAGGTAACAATCTTTGATCTTTGATATAACCTAAAGTTTTATTGGTGATGAGCTCATTATAAAGTGTAAAGAACTCCTTTTTATAGAACCAGAGAATAAAAACTATAAAAATTGTCTTATATAAGAATGTGGAAACCAGAAGATATAAAAATATTATAATGATTACGTAGTAAAATTCTTATTTATTTCATTGTCAAGGCGTAGTACATCCAAAAAAATTTCATAACCTTTCCATACACGATATACATATTTTTATATAAATACAAAAACAAACTGTTTGTTAAAACAAAACAATGAAATATTAAAAAAAGTTAAAAGCATCTCTTTAACCGCTCCAAATTTAGATATCTTTCATGTTAAAGCCTTTGTATTATAGAGCCAATCTCTCTGTGTCTGGAAAACAGAACTATACAATCGAATTACAGCCACATTATTATATCAATTCTGCGAATACAGTTTTAAAATGCAATCCTAGATCGGAGTAACGAGCAGTCCTTTTCCAGTTTTCTGAATCGCTTCTGGTTCCGTTAAAGAAAAGAAAGACAAAACTATATTTGAATTTCTCGTTTATCTCTGCAAATGCCGGAAAAGGAATCTTGTTACGTGGAGATACGGACTTTGAGGTAACAATCTTTGATCTTTGATAGAACCTAAAGTTTTATTGGTGATGAGCTCGTTATAAAGTGTAAAGAACTCCTTTTTATAGAACCAGAGAATAAAAACTACAAAAGGTGTCTTATATAAGAATTCACACTACATGGATGTTGTAAACCAGAAGATATAAATAATATTATAATGATTACGTAGTAAAATTCTTATTTATTTTATTGTCAAAACGTAGTACATCCAACAAAATTTCATAACCTTTCCATACACGAAACACATATTTTTATATAAATACAAAAACAAACTGCTTGTTAAAACTAAACAATGAAATATTAAAAAAAGATGAAAGCATCTCTTTAACCATACCAAATTTAGATATCTTTTATGTTAAAGCCTTTGTATTATAGAGCCAATCTCTCTGTGTCTGGAAAACAGAACTATACAATCGAATTACAGCCACTTTATTATATCAATTCTGCGAATACAGTTTTAAAATGCAATCCTAGATCGGAGTAACGAGCAGTCCCTTTCCAGTTTTCTGAATCTCTTCTGGTTCGATTAATGAAAAGAAAGACAAAACTATATTTGAATTTCTCGTTTGTCTCTGCAAATGCTGGAAAAGGAATCTTGTTACGTGGAGATACGGACTTCGAGGTAACAATCTTTGATCTTTGATAGAACCTAAAGTTTTATTGGTGATGAGCTCGTTATAAAGTGTATAGAACTCCTTTTTGTAGAACCAGTGAATAAAAACTATAAAAGTTGTCTTATATAAGAATGCACACTACATGGATGTTGTTAACCAGAAGATATAAAAATATTATAATGATTATGTAGTAAAATTCTTATTTATTTTATTGTCAAAACGTAGTACATCCATCAAAATTTCATAACCTTTCCATACAGGATATACATATTTTTATATAAATACAAAAACAAACTGCTTGTTAAAACAAAACAATGAAATATTAAAAAAGATGAAAACATCTCTTTAACCATTCCAAATTTAGATATCTTTCATGTTAAAGCCTTTGTATTATAGAGCCAATCTCTCTGTGTCTGGAAAACAGAACTATACAATCGAATTACAGCCACATTATTATATCAATTCTGCGAATACAGTTTTAAAATGCAATCCTAGATCGGAGTAACGAGCAGTCCTTTTCCAGTTTTCTGAATCGCTTCTGGTTCCGTTAAAGAAAAGAAAGACAAAACTATATTTGAATTTCTCGTTTATCTCTGCAAATGCTGGAAAAGGAATCTTGTTACGTGGAGATACGGACTTTGAGGTAACAATCTTTGATCTTTGATAGAACCTAAAGTTTTATTGGTGATGAGCTCGTTATAAAGTGTAAAGAACTCCTTTTTATAGAACCAGAGAATAAAAACTACAAAAGGTGTCTTATATAAGAATTCACACTACATGGATGTTGTAAACCAGAAGATATAAAAAATATTATAATGATTACGTAGTACAATTCTTATTTATTTCATTGTCAAGACGTAGTACATCCAACAAAATTTCATAACCTTTCCATACACGATATACATATTTTTATATAAATACAAAAACACACTGCTTGTTAAAACAAAACAATGAAATAATAAAAAAAGATGAAAGCATCACTTTAACCATTCCAAATTTAGATATCTTTCATGTTAAAGCCTTTGTATTATAGAGCCAATCTCTCTGTGTCTGGAAAACAGAACTATACAATCGAATTACAGCCACTTTATTATATCAATTCTGCAAATACAGTTTTAAAATGCAATCCTAGATCGGAGTAACGAGCAGTCCTTTTCCAGTTTTCTGAATCTTTTCTGGTTCAGTTAATGAAAAGAAAGACAAAACTATATTTGAATTTCTCATTTGTCTCTGCAAATGCTGGAAAAGGAATCTTGTTACGTGGAGATACGGGCTTTGAGGTAACAATCTTTGATCTTTGATATAACCTAAAGTTTTATTGGTGATGAGCTCGTTATAAAGTGTAAAGAACTCCTTTTTATAGAACCAGAGAATAAAAACTATAAAAGTTGTCTTATATAAGAATGCACACTACATGGATGTTGTAAACCAGAAGATATAAAAAATATTATAATGATTACGTAGTAAAATTTTTATTTATTTCATTGTCAAGACGTAGTACATCCAATAAAATTTCATAACCTTTCTATACAGGATACACATATTTTTATATAAATACAAAAACAAACTGCTTGTTAAAACAAAACAATGAAATATTAAAAAAAGATGAAAGCATCTCTTTAACCATTCCAAATTTAGATATCTTTCATGTTAAAGCCTTTGTATTATAGAGCCAATCTCTCTGTGTCTGGAAAACAGAACTATACAATCGAATTACAGCCACTTTATTATATCAATTCTGCGAATACAGTTTTAAAATGCAATCCTAGATCGGAGTAACGAGCAGTCCTTTTCCAGTTTTCTGAATCTTTTCTGGTTCAGTTAATGAAAAGAAAGACAAAACTATATTTGAATTTCTCGTTTGTCTCTGCAAATGCTGGAAAAGGAATCTTGTTACGTGGAGATACGGGCTTTGAGGTAACAATCTTTGATCTTTGATATAACCTAAAGTTTTATTGGTGATGAGCTCGTTATAAAGTGTAAAGAACTCCTTTTTATAGAACCAGAGAATAAAAACTATAAAAGTTGTCTTATATAATTATGCACACTACATGGATGTTGTAAACCAGAAGATATAAAAAATATTATAATGATTACGTAATACAATTCTTATTTATTTCATTGTCAAGACGTAGTACATCCAACAAAATTTCATAACCTTTCCATACACGATATACATATTTTTATATAAATACAAAAACAAACTGCTTGTTAAAACAAAACAATAAAATATTAAAAAAATATGAAAGCATCTCTTTAACCATTCCAAATTTAGATATCTTTTATGTTAAAGCCTTTGTATTATAGAGCCAATCTCTCTGTGTCTAGAAAACAGAACTATACAATCGAATTACAGCCACTTTATTATATCAATTCTGCGAATACAGTTTTAAAATGCAATCCTAGATCGGAGTAACGAGCAGTCCTTTTCCAGTTTTCTGAATCTTTTCTGGTTCAGTTAATGAAAAGAAAGACAAAACTATATTTGAATTTCTCGTTTGTCTCTGCAAATGCTGGAAAAGGAATCTTGTTACGTGGAGATACGGGCTTTGAGGTAACAATCTTTGATCTTTGATATAGTCTAAAGTTTTATTGGTGATGAGCTCATTATAAAGTGTAATGGAGTCCTTCTTTTGAATCAGCGAATAAAAACTATAAAAGGTGTTTCATATAAGAATGCACACTATACGGGTCTGGTAAACCAGAAGAAATACAGAGATTATTATTACTGCGTAGTACAATAATAATTACTTATTTCATTTTCAAGACGTACAACTAACAAAATTTTAAAAAATATCATAACTTTTCCATGCATGATAAACATATCATTGTAAAAATACAAAAACTATTCATACTTTCATTAAATTAACGAATTAAATTGAGAACAACGACTGATTACCATTCCTAGATGTATTAGTTATTAGAAATACTAATAATTGGAGTTTGATATATTTGATATATCTATAGAAAAAATACCACTACGCAATCGACCATAAGATGGCTAATTTAAATTTATTAGTCCATAGACTACATAGTTTTCCACTTACCAACAAAATATATGAAATCGAAAAAGTTACATTAGGAATGTACTTGAGTGTTATGGATATTTTCCTTCAATATAATTGAAGTTCAAGTTTATAAAATAATTAGAAAACATACGTATAAATTTGCGATTTCTGCAAATGCGACTTATAAGTGGAGAAATATACGTATTTCAATAGCGTTTGATAAAGGGTTATCCCCTGGTTTAAAAAAATCAATTATAAATTTGTGTATAGTGCCAAACCAAACCAAACCAAACCTCCACTGAAAAGGTGGGGTATTTATGAAATTTTATGTTAAGATTGTAATCAGAAATATATTGGGTAAACTAGAACATCAATATTAACATGATTTAAAGAACATATCGTCGGTGAAATGTGATAAACTGCTAACTCCATTATTCCTAATTTTACAGGAGAACGGTACATAAAAACGGCACAAAAAAATATGTACACATATAGGAAGTATTTTCATGCGTTTATATGATAAAGAGATAAGAATTTTATTTGCTGGGAACAATAAAACTCAATATTTCGTGTTACTTAATTTTTTTCAGACACAATAGGGAGATAGCAGATATTCGACTTGCAGAAATAAGAAATAAAATTATATTTTTGGAGATAGCAACATTTATTTTTTGAAATTTTGAAAATGGAATTGAATATTACCCAAAAAAATTTACTAATAATCAATTCAATTTAAAAAATATGATATTCATAACCATATATTTATAATATCTGTGATAATATCGTTGGTCTAGAAACAAAACATACAAGTCCAAAAACGAATAAATTTTTAATGCATTTTTAAAGAACTGAAGTAGCAGCATTTTGGACTTAATGGATATGAAAATAATTTAAAAATTAAACTTATAATTCTTAGAAGATATGGTAGAATCCTTCCATGCTTATCCTATTTTTTTACAACGGTAGTAGACCGAGCTTGTAAAGTGCGGTCATTATAGGATGAAAACAGCGTGATTTTTATTAAATTTTTATTACTTTTCTTCTTATTTTTTTAAATTTTTATAAAGATTATGTATCATTTACGTGGAAAAACGTTGAAAAAATAAAACTGATTAGATATTATGGAAATTCTTGTACAAGTAAGGGTAATGTTATCTAAACTATTTATAGCACGCCGATGAATTGCTCGTATATTGAGAATTTAGTTTTTCCCCTTACCCTTTACGGATACCCCGTATTTACAGAACGGATCGACGCAGGATCAATCTGGCCATATTATATATATAATTATCAGGGGGGCCCACCCTTCGCGGGCCCCCTTTATAGTTCATTATTTATTCTTAACAATATTTGCTTTTGCAATGCATTATGGCATTTGCATTGCATTGATTTACCTTGCATTAGGGTAGTTCCCTAATTTCTATACAGGGTGAGTCTTAAATAAGTGCAAATATTTTCAGGGCTGGTAAATTTCGATAAAAGAAACATAATATTTTCTCTTTACTGTTTTTTCAAATAAATCCAAAACAATGAAGTTTTTTCACTTTTAAAATTTCCAATTTTTTTGCCAAAATTTTGAGAATCACTGGATTTTCTTTCTTGTAAATTTAATCTACTACCTATGTTGCCATATTACAAACAAAGTATGTTTTTAAACTAAAAATTATAAAAAATTCCAAATTTTTTTTTTAAAAATTCCAAATTTTCAAAGAAAAAAAAATCGCTCAAAAAAACCTCATAATTGTGTTTCTTAGGTCGAAATATACTACCCCTAAAAATATTTGCACTTGTTTAAGACTCACCCTGTATATAATAAGGAAAAATTGACCAAAACGTAAGGCGAAAAAATACGCCAAAAAAATCCACACATTGGTCCTTACATTGCCACCCGGGCACCTTTTGCCTAGTTCGACCCTGGATCGACGTACTGTACTAAAATTGCGGAGATAGCAGCATTTCGGTGGCTACTTTAGATCACTGGGAGTTAGCAGATATTATTGAGTTAAAATAGGATATTTTCTTTAATGGGAAACAATGTATATTTGCTTTCCCTACTTATAAAGTATTTTTTTCTCTTTCTAATAGTACAAAAAAACATATTAACATAAAAAAATAGACTTAGCAGGTTATCACGTTTCAACTGACGATATGGCTCAGATAAGATATGGTAGTACGGATAAATCTTGCGTGACTCAACATATTGATGATAAAGATCATTGCATAGATATTAATAATTTAAAATTAATTAAACCAGTCTCAAATTACAGGCAATTAGATGCATACGAGAGCGTCAAAATTAATAAACGTAAGGATAATATGAATAGGGATAATGATCCAATTCTTTCCAGTTTTCTCTTCCTATGACTCGAGTCTCAGTAATTAATTGTTTAAATGTTTGCCACGCTTGGTCGTTGCCAACTGAGCACTTATATAAAATAAAGTGTTTTAGTGCATTGTAGTGAATTAGTGTTTTATTTTACCATGTATAATATAGTTTTAATTAAAATTTGATCAATTACTTACCAAATATCGGGTCTAATTGACTTTGTGATAGCGTGGAGCCGAGAACTTGAGCTAACTTGGGCGAGTCGTCCCTAATGTAGTTCTCCACGCTTCCGTGCCACAGATTATAGACGGACCCAACGCACCGGACTGTCATCACGCCTTGTATAAAGTGCGACTTGTTCGTCAGGATTTCGATCTTGGACCTTGCCGATTTCAGTTCCAGCATCGCATCTTTCTCCACTTTGGTCGGGTGGATCGTGATGAAATCGTTGTTATCTTTGGCCTGCAAAGAGTAAAAAAAATATTGTACTTTAGTTTATGTTGGACTAAACTTCTTTTACTGCTTGAATAGATTTGGATTAGCCTACTTAAAAATAAACATATTTCTTTAAATTCTCTACATTTATTTTTAAGACACTCTGTAGATAAATAAAATTATTAAAATTTAGATTATTAAAATATTCGCAAAATAGGGAGATGGGAATCAAACAATGAACGGATATGATAATAAATAAATAAATGCCTTTATTGTCAAACATTTTTACAATTTGTAGACAAAGGTAATGCAAACAAACAAAGTAAACAAACAAACAAACAAAAGAGAATACAAAGCATTATACAAATAACATTGTCAGTCTTAATATTTAAAATAAACATTTATAAATGTTTACAATGTCAAAGAATAAAAAAATAAAAATAATATTCAAAAATATTTAGTTAGTTTATAGTAAATATCAATGACCTCTAGATAAATTTTCGATGTCATTGGTAAACATAGTAATAGCCAAACATTAGTCCAGTGTTTACAGGATCAAATTCGATTATCAAAATATAAGTCATTTATGGCGTAGAAAGCCTTGTCTAGTAAATAAGATTTCAATGCTTTGCGAAATGAAGAAAATTATGTTATGGATTTGATTTCAAATGGCAGGTGATTGTGTATTTTTTTCGAGTTGTATAATATTGAACTTTTAACTAACTCTGAGCGTGGGGTAGATAGATAAAAATCTTGCTCTGCGTTCTTGAGTGGATAAGTGTGAGATGGCTTTTCTTGAGAAGCTTATTCAAATATAAATAAGGAAGGAAAAGTTAATATTTTTATTTTTTTTAAAAAAGTCCTGGCAATGAGCTCTGCTGTTTAGTCTCAGTGAATATCGAACAGCTCTCTTTTGGAGCTTGAAAATGCGGTCAAATTTAATCGCACACCACGTATCCCAGAATGGAAGGGCATACCTGAGGTGCGACTCGAAAAGTGCATAATAAACAGTTCTAGCCACTGACAAGTTAAGCTCCTTAGAAACAGATCTTAATGCAAAACAGGCAGAACTTAATTTTTTCGACAAAGCGTCGATATGCATGTCCAATTTCAGAGAATTGTCTACAACAAGCCCTAAGAATTTTACCGATTTTACGACGTCAATATGGTGGTGTTGTTAAGTAGAAAAGGCTGCAGTGAGTTTTTATACGACAAAGCTTTAGTTTTAGAAATGTTGAGACTCAGGAGGTTCGAATCGCACCAAGACTTAGTGGTCATTTGATATAATCCTATGAAGTGCCGTGACGTCCTTGTTGCTCCAAGTGAAGCTAATCGTTAGCAATGTCGTTAATAAAAAGAAGAAACAACATAGGGCCTAGTACTGAGCCTTGTGGTACTCCACATTCTATTGGCTTGCTAGAAGACAACCTGGTATCCACCCTCACAAGTTTACTTCTGTTGCTCAGATACGATTTAAACCATTCGAGAGAAGTTCCCCTGAACCCATAGTGCTGCAGTTTATTCATTAGGATCTTATGATTTACACAGTCGAACGTCTTAGAAAAATCACAGAAAATTGTTGCTGTAGAATGATGGTTATTTATACTGGAGTAAACTTTATAAAGGAGGGAAAACATAGCGTCATGGATAGTTGTTAAATAATAACTTTTAGACTACCATTCGAGACGCATTGATGTGATTTTTGGTTCTAAAGTTGTGTGACAAAGAATGTTATTAAAGGTAAAGTAAATGTTTTCATTATTTAACTAGTGCCAACTAGTAATAGGTAAATATTTTACTTATTTATTTCATTTGGGAATTATATGATATAACATATATGTATTGTGTATGTATTTAATGGAACCGATTATGTTGTGAATAATTTCAGTTTAAAAGTAATCTAAATACAACCGTTTACTGTCCGATGTTATTCATGCTAATGTTTGTGGTTCACTGTGAGAATAAGGACCTTGTTGAGTGTACTAACATTTTTCTACCGTGCATAGGTGAATATCTTAGCTCGCAAAAGGTCAACCAAAAACAATAAATAGAATAACTTATAATCTAAAAATATTTGCGCCAAACTTTCAATTTTAGTTTCGAGCTCTGCAACCAGGGTTTTAGTACCAGCGAGCGGGTGGGAATCCGTGAAACTAAGAAAAACCGCTGCCGTTTTGAATGTAATAAATGTGACATGTTTTGATTGTATGAAACTACCAACCTCTTTACTTGCTGTTTAAAACTGAGCCACTCTGTATTGCTGTAGTTTATTATGTAATAAACTATTTTATTACGGACATATTTCTGGTAATAGACGAAACATTTGATAAGTAAAACTTTTACGTTTATTATGTTCGGTTAAATACTTGTTTTATTGGGCACAGTAGCATAAAGCTACAATTGAACCATTAAAGATTGTTTTTATTAGCCAAAGAATAATAACAAATATGTCTCTATAATATAAGTTACTTAATTGATATAGTTTAGATTTACAGATAATTTTATTGCCTTCTAAAATTTGGTAGAGTTTATATATATTTATTAGTACTATTTTTAAGCATTCTCGACCGTAGGAATGAACAATAGTGATATATTATCGGGAAGTCGTCTGTTTTAAATGAAACTCAAGTTATTCTATAGCTTTATATTTTGACATGGTTTATCTATTCCTCAGGAGCGTAAAGAGTTAGAGTTATACAGGTAGATACACAAAATACATTAAAAAAATTCAAAACAAAACAAAGCCTTTGTTTAGTCTTGCAATTCAAAACATGATTGAGTTTCTTCCCTATGTACTCCATGCTAACTTAATTCATCCGTTGATTTGTGGTATCAAGAGATCCTGAGCTGTGTTTATAGTTGTCCCGTGGTCCGAACTGTATTCTGGGAGTGTCTGGGAGTTTTTTGACATGGGAAATTTGATGAAGAGTAATACCTTTTCGTCTGTACCTGTATAAAGCTGCTGAGTAAACAAATATACATTTACATTTTTTACTTAAAAAAGGACTCTTGGTAAAAATCGCTATTTTGAGATATTTGGAATCGGAATTATGTACCTGCCCATCATTGGCATAAATTAAATCAAATAACTAATCTACCCAACAAGTTTATTTTTTGTCAATAATGACATGTATTGACTTTCCAAATATCTTGAGAACGGTTACTCGTAGCAATTTTTACCAAGCTGCCATGACATTTTGTACGTAAAAAATCACGGAAATGTATATTTTTTCACTCCGTAGTTATAAAACTACGGAGTACTACCTGTATAAACAGGTACGGACGAAAAGTTATTACTCTTCAAACCAGATACAAATATGCAGGTGGCGCCTTCTACAAGTAGGAGTCATATTGACATCAAAATCAAATTTATCATGTCAAAAAACTCTCTCAGACATCAATTTTCATCGAAATATTGACGTTACTTCAGAAATTATTTGGAAAAAAATCGAAATAAAAATACTTCTACACCCTGTATCTTCGAAAATAAGCATTTTATAAAATACATTCAACAAACTTTTTTTTACTTATTTTTTTCTGTAGAATATGCTGCCGAAGTTTCGGGAATACAGTTCGGACAACCCTGTATATTCTGCTCCTCTTTCCAGTGACTTTTATTTCTTTCAGTTTGTTGGACATCACAACAGGTGGGGAGTTTCAGCACAATTGATCACATACATACAGGGTGAGTCTTAAATAAGTGCAAATATTTTCAGGGGTGGTATATTTCGACCCCAGGAACACGTCTATGAGGTTTTTTTCGCAAACAAAAGATGTCGAAAATCGGGCATTTTCTTTTAAATTTCCCTCTATATTTTTCGAAAAGTTTTTAGAACTGCCTGTTCACCGCAAATTTCTCCACTGTATAATTATATTACCATAGTTACAGCTTTACTCTATGGTTACGGCACTAAAAGGGATGCAAATACAGAAAAAAGCCGGTGGCTCCCAAAATTTTTCCAAGAAAAATATATTTTTTTTAATTTTCAAACTTAAATAACTCGGTTATTTTGGACTTATTTGAAAAATGGTAAAAGGAAAATATGTTTCTTTTATCAAGATATACCAGTCCTGAAAATATTTGCACTTATTTAAGACTCACCCTGTATATAGTTCATCTTACTTAACCCTTAAATGTATATTATTGGCTTTTGGCAACATGCTGTTAATATACCTTATAGAACCAAGCAATCACGAAAATCGTCTAGCCGTATATATAACAGAGAATAAATAATTCCAGCTAGTTGTGACACACTACACCTAAAAAAGTCATGCATTTAAGGGTGTTTTTCTGATTTAATAGAACAAAATTGATCAAGCTAAGATATATACATATATGTTTTAAAAACAATATCAGCCCAAATGGATGTTTTATTTAAAAGAATATATAAATCTTTATAACATTTTGTAATTTAATAAAGTTGTAATTACTACTTAATGCACTAGTTTTTAAGTTACTCACACCAAACTGCAACGTAATTACTAACACATCCGAACCTCGAGCGACTTTGAGACAAATAATCTAATAAAGCCGTAATTAATAATTTTAAATTGTTTCGGCGAAGTAATGAACGTGGAGGAGCAAGTTGGCACCGCGGCAAGGCGGCGTGTTTCAAAACAAGTTGCTCTTTGTTGAAGTAAATTGGTGCTTGCCGCACAAATTCGTTTACTGTGGCGAATCGAGATCAAGAACAACGTACAGTCGGCGGAAAATAGTTGCCTTTACGTAAGATCAATAAGTCCGTTACGTAGTTTTTAGTCTAAAGAAAGATATTAATCGAGTATATACCAGAAAATAATACTTGCTAAGTGCTAATAGTCATATTTTATTATTCTAGAAAATTAAAAATAAAGTATTTTAGTAGTAATTATAGTTTTAAGATAACTCCTTTTTTTTACTGATAAGGCTACTACTACTACCAATAACTAAAAAATACAAGGACATGTAACGCCCATATACAGGCTGCAGCAGAATTTATGATGTTAGACGCCATTTTTTTGGTAGTAACGAATGAGTCATCAGCTGGTCATCAGCGACAATTTTAGCGATTTTTAATAGTTTGTGTGAAGTGAACTTTGTATAAACTTTATTATAAAAGTGATTAGTTGTTCATATTTCAAATGTAAAAGCCGCACCGATAAGAAAGAGTTGTGTGTTACGTTTCATAGGTAAATAAAGAGTCCACTCCACATTTTTAGCGTTTTTTTAATGAATTGGATAATTATATTATTTTTCTGATATTAAATGTACTTGATATGTGTTATACGTCGATTCTAGTTTTCTACTTTTTCTTAACATTTCAATACGTTTTTTTCATAATTAATTAGTATGATACAAAGGTATGATACCACCGCATACACCATAGGCGTAGTCAAAACATTTATCAAAAATATAATTTTCTCTCCAAGCGGCTATGTTAAGAAAAATATGTACCACGGCACTGTTTGGTGGTATAGTAACAATTTGGTTGCAGGTTTTATTCGTTCTTGTATTCTTTAGTCATTGACTACTACCATTACTCGCTGACTAGTATTTGAGACGCATCAAAAGATTGTTACGCATGGCGTTTCCTTTCATGAGCTTTTCTGTGATTGAAAAGTCCAATACGTGATGTTATCTCTCTTCCGTACTCTGGACATTCAAAAATATCATTAATTTGTTGCCTTTTTACTTTTTGATTGTCGTTGTTATCTGCGTTTACGATTCTTCTCCATTGCGTTCTGTTTTGCGCTGATTATTCCCACTGAGGTTTCCCACCTGGTTTTTCTCTCACTTTCTTCCCACCCGGTTTTCTCTTACCGTCTAAAAGTTTACCGTAAAGAAGATATTTTGGTAAGCGGTTCTCTTGCATTCGCTCAAGGCTAATCTGGACGGAGCCTACTTTATTTACGCTGAATCTGAACCGCGGTTCTCGGCCATATCACTGTCAATAATATACCAATTTGGCGAGTGTTTAAATCGACTCTTACGAGATATCCGATCTTATCCGGTCTCGAACCGGCGTAAATGCTCAGTATGTGTCAATAAATTTTGCACACTTGCCATGGAACAACAGCACAACAGAATTTCCAGACGGTCACCCGTCTATCCTTTCGTATCGTCTAACATCGTTTAACTTCGGTGATCTATCGGAAACCGTCGTTTCGACATAGCTGGGCCATCGTCCCTATTTTAGAAAGGATATTTCATTCTTTCAAACAAAACATAATTGTATTTAGGGCTTACACTATTTAAAATCAGTAAAAGTCTAAATATTAAGAAGTGTTAATCATACATTTATCTATTATGAATAATTAAAAATTTAAAGATGCTAAATAAGAAAACAAAGCAACAAAAATGTTTATAGATTAAATAAAAATTGTGGATAAAAATACTAAGAAAAAAGTCAAATATTATTTATACAGGGTGTCCCAATATTCCGCGGACATAGTACTACTACGTATTTTTGGAATCAAAATAAGTTCATTGGACACAATTTACCTCTATAAAAAAGTATTACGTTTGTCCGTTAGAGGGCACCAAACTTTAAAAAATTAAGCACAATTGTTCAGCTATTTTAAGAACCGTTATAACGATTTCAACTAGATTTTGCACGTCTATGTTTTGCTAAGTGCTCTAATATTTGACTTTCACAAATATTGAGAAAAAGTACTAGAAGTGTAAAAATTACACCCACCCCTACATAAGTTTTAGTACAAATATTTTTGTACTAAAACTTTAGTAGGGGTATACAACCGACGACCGATTTTTTTTTCGAAAAAAAGTCCTTTTAATACTTACTACATATCTTTCTCTTATAAAAAAACACCACCGCGCATACTTTTTGAGGAAAAACATTATATTTGCGAAGCTGACTTTCAAAAGTTTTTTTTGTCACATCAAGCTATGAAGGCGCATGGAAAAAATCTAGTTGGCAAAAATATGGAATTTTATGTTCGTATCACAATTATAGTATGTGTCAATTATATTTGACAATGAGCTTCATGAAAAGCTTAAAAAATAATACATTTTAATTTAAATTAGTTAACGTACGGGTTTATTTTTGATTGATAGTCTCTAACGGACAAACGAAGCACTTTTGATTCAAACGGCATTCAAAAGATACGTAGTGTTCTAAGTATGTCCATGAAATATTGAAACTCCCTGTATATTTTGTAGGTCTGCTTTGGAAAAATAAATATTCCAAAAAATTTATCTGCAACTATGCGATGTGGCATTTTTTTACAAGAGACCATTTTACAAAAATATTTTATGTACTAAAATTTATGTAGGGGTGGGGGTAATTTTCACCCTTCCCGTATTTTTTCTTGGTTTTTATCAAAATAAAATGTTAAATCACATAGCAAAACATAGACACACAAAATCTCATTCAAATCGGAATAACGGTTCTTAAAATATCTGAAAAATGTGTTTATTTTTTAAAGTTTGATGCCCTCTAACGGACAAACGTAGCCTTTTTAGTTGTTAAACCTTTTAAATTGTATCCGGTATATTGTAAAGTGCGGATTACAATGGGTTCCTTGAGAGGACATATGGTTATGCCATCTGATCAAGCATAACCTGTACCAAGGAATCCTGTGTTGCAAACTCTGCAAAGGTCTTGAAACGGCAGAGCAAATAATATTCGGATGTCACTGCGAGCCTCTGGATCTTCGAATCGCAAGCGACACTTTCTATTTAGGAAAGAAAGGCTAGATCCGAAAAAACTGTGTCCCCATTCTATTCTATCAAGGAGCTGCACAAGCTGGTGCAAGATACAGAGCTAGGAGAGTGAGTGCAGACATAGAAAGGAGACAAACACAGGTCGCAGTCTTTCCGGCATAAGACGATCCCTTAGTATTGAGGACAAAAGCTTCTTGTTTTGATGGTGATATTGTCAAGACTTAAATAGATGTCAACTTGGGTTTATATCAAATTGGAAAAAATCATGTTAAATATAATCCTAGTAAACCAATTTGATTTAGGCCCAGGATATCGGTTACCTGCATGCCATCGACCCAGATATGTTATTAAATAGCATTAATAATTAAATAATTAAAATAGAACAATCTCATAGGATAATCAAAGAAGTTCGATTTCCTCGTGGTCATAGCCGTGTTAGTGTAATTAGATTATAAACTATTGAACGACGCAACCAGTGATGACCACGGGAATAGGAAGATATAAAAGGAGTATGCTGAGTTAGTCTGTCCAATGGTTAGTTTGCTGTTAGTCAGTTCATAGCGAGTCAATAAGTAGTTAGTCGGTTGGTAAGTTAACCAGTCAGCTGAAGAGTCAGAAGTCAGTCCGTCAGCTCAGGAAGATGTTGTAAGTACTATCTCAGCATAATGTGTAAGTCTTGGCATTTCCAAGAATTGTTCTTATATTTCTAAAACTATAGTATATTTTATAGTAAATAAATATGTTAACACTGAGCTATATTAGCCCCAAAATGAAAGAATAAACCACCCTAGCTAACAACTTTTATTATTACGTCATACAAATTGTATGTTAAATAGAGACGAGTACGGTCGTACTGCTTTTCTCGTACTGCTGGAGTTGGCGCCGTCGCGACACCTCTCCCTGCAGTGTGTAGCTCGTAGCTTCGTAGCTTCCTGATCCACGCATACGCGGAGCAGTTACTTTGGGTCTGGATCGCTTCGGTCTTCCTGATATTGACTGATATCTAACACGGCCATCCCGGAGCGTCTTCGCGCCGTCTCTGAAATATAGAAAGCAGGCAACAGAACTTTTCTATGCTTTGTATTTTAAGAAACGTTTTACTCGTTACTCATAATGAATAACGCACTTTGTTTATGTTTATTTTGCTTGATACTGTCCATATTGAACAGTCATTAATTTTACTTCTCAGAAATCATAGTATTACTATAATTTCTTTCTTTAACTGCGTAGCGTCTTCTAAGCATTCATGAATGGCATATGCGCTGTTGTCCGGATCGTAGTTTGTTAATTTAAATGTAGCGTTGCTGGTTCCCGCTGGCACTTGCGCACTTGATAAATCTGCTACGGCTGCTACGGGCAGGTCGGGCGCTGGCTGCGAATGCGACAATGACATCATCGCCATCTTGGTTTGTTTCGCCAAGTCGGCAATTTGTTGTTGTTGAACGGCAACTAGATTTATTGATTTCTTGCCACTGTACTGAAGAATTCAAATTTGGTTCGACTCTTGGAGACGCAATGTTTTCAACTGAATTTGCTGCATCCTCTAGCGGAACATTGTTTGCACTGTTTGTTTCCTCCATTTTGAAGACACACAAATTAATGTTTAATTGTTTCTTAGTCTTGTTTTTCCTTTTACGGCCACTACCACGACACGAGAATTACTATCCCACTTCTGATGTTAAAACTGAGCTATATTAGCCCCAAAATGAAACAATAAACCACCCTAGCTAACAACTTTTATTATTACGTCATACAAATTGTATGTTAAATAGAGACGAGTACGGTCGTACTGCTGTTCTCGTACTGCCGGAGTTGGCGCCGTCGCGACACCTCTCCCTGCAGTGTGTAGCTCGTAGCTTCGTAGCTTCCTGATCCACGCATACGCGGGGCAGTTACTTTGACTCTGGATCGCTTCGGTCTTCCTGATATCGATTGATATCTAACAAATATATTTTTTATAATGGTTGTTTTGATCAAAAGAAAGAACCTGGTATTAGCTATCCTAGCAAACAACCCCCAAGCTCGCGACAATATAGAGAGACGCCTTAAAAAACTGCAGCCAAACTATGTTTAACGAAATACACTACGTCCATAATCTTTCGTTTCAGTTTTCGACTGTGGTAATATATATTTGGGAGCGAAACCCGAGCCAATATTGGCAGGCAACTTATTTTTACGGTTGCGCGAATTCCATAAACGGCCATGTTTGCCGCTCGCCGAACGTAAATAACGTTCAATCTTGATTAGATTATGTTTTCGGATATGATGATGAATATATACGGTCGGGATTGTTTGTAGGGGAGGCCCCGCCAGTCTAAATACACCTAGTTTATCTTGTTAATGTGGTAATGTTATTGATTTTGTACGGTGACCCGTGAAAAGTACCCCGAACCATAATTCGATTTCGAAACGCGGGGCAAATTTTCCCTCCAGTTTGCAATCATCTCCAACATATATAGAATCGAATAATTTTATTAGGAGGTTAATGTACAGGGTGGTCCAGTAATAGAGGACATCGGTCGTAACTCGGGAACCGTTAATGATAAAGCTTAAAAAATATACACACCTTAAATTTTCCATGTACACACACCGGAAAAGTCTAGGGATATTACAACTTTATCCAGCCAGTGTCAGTAATTTTATTATTTGCATTTCTGATATAATAAAATTATAATAAACAAATAGTTTACAGGACGTATTGGAAATAAAAATGCGAAATTTACCGAATTTTTCAAATTTGATTATTGAACTCAAAAAATTACACACATTTTTTTTAATTCTCAACTGTGAATTAAAAAAAAAAAGATAAAACCATTTTTACTTAATAAAGGGTATGGCCTCCTCTACTGTTCATTACAGCCCTACATCGTCTCTCCATGCTCCTGATCAGGTTGTCAATCTCTTCTTGAGGTACAGCCTGCCACGCTGCATTCACGGCCTGAACCAGATCCCTATGAGTTTCACGAGGCATACCCATTCTCAAAATTCTTCTTTGGACCGCGTCCCATACGTGCTCGATGGGGTTGAGGTTAGGAGATTGTGCCGGCCAGGGTAAGATGTTTAATTGATGAGCATTGATAAACTCACTTACCACTTTGGCTGTATGAGGCCGTGCATTAACACGCATGAGAATGAAGTTTCTCCCAAAATCATTGGCATATGGTAACACGACAGGCTCAAGAATTAAATCACGATATGTGGTGATTCCTGTTAGAAACCTTTCAAGAAAAACGAGATATAACTGTTTCACCTTGATAAGGGTGCACCTGAACATGATCCAACCGAATAAAATTTCCCGGTTCTCTCCATACCCTAAGCCTTCTCGAATCCGGATGAATTCCTAAGCGTGACTCATCCGTGAAGAGAACATTGGCCCATTGTTCATTCGACCACTGAACATGATCTTGAGGCCACAAATATCGTACCTCTCGATTTCCTCTCGTTAAGGGTTGAACTCTCCAGGGGCGTCTGCTTCTTAAGTTGACCTCTCTTAATCTATTGCGAACAGTGTCAGGACTAACGGTTACATTATGTGTTTCCTGGAGAATTAAACTAATCTTTGGTGCTGTAAGAGTCTGTCGGCGTCGAGCATTTAATTGTAAAAAATGATCTTACTGAGGGGTAGTAATGCGATGTCGCCTTGTGTGCCTTTCAGCAACATCATCACTTTTACGGTAGCGTGCACTTAATCGCGATATTACACTTTGCGTTGTATTTAATGCTCTAGCTACGTCGATTTGGCGCATTCCAGCTTCAAGCATAACCATGGCCCTTAGCATTTCGTCGCTGTTAAGATGTCTACGCTCCATAATGTCGTTTAATACTAAACAGAGTTATTTGAATGAATTCTGGCCAGTTATCATAAAAACATAGCCAGTACAGGTTAAATTCGAACAATTGGTGCTAGGTGCTTTTTATACATTTGACAAAAAATGCACAAACACTTCTGCAAATATCCCAAATTTAGAAATAACTAGTGTGATTACTTCGTTTCAATCGAAGTAGAAAGAATCGGCCTACAAATATGTGGTTGTTTATTCAAAACATTTAATTTTAACTTTAATAAAATGATATCCCTAGATTTTTCCGGTGTGTGTATTTCAAAGTTTAATTAATAAACTAATTGTTCTAGTGAGCCGATTTTGATAATTTTTAAGCAATTTCTAGCTAAATTATTTGTGTTTTATGCTCTTTTTAAATTAAATACCCATCTGTATATTATACCCATCTGTATATTATTCGAGGAAATACAAAAGGTTATTTGGATAGTTTAGGTTGTAGATAGGTTAGGTTTAATAAAAAAAGGAATTTAAAAAACCCCTTTATCTTTAAGGTGCATCTTTTTCAAAAAGATGCACCTTCTTTCTTTCAGGCCATCTCAATAGCTTTGTTTTTACTGGAGATGTTTACTTTTGAAGAAAGCGGTAATCCTTTAAGGTAATTTTAGCAGCAATTTAAAAGTGTTTTCAACTTTTTAACGGCAATTTTAAAACCCTTTGCTTCTGGTATTCAACACACCTACAAAATAGTGGTTATTATTTTCAGGCCCTAGACACTCAATGGTAATTTTATAGACCTAAAAATTTAGTTTCCTCCGCATCGCCAGACGGCGCAAAAGGCATTAAAAAAGTAGTTTCTAATTTATATATGAAGAGCAGCCTCTATATTGACTACCTTCTATGGTCTAGTCGACAAAATGTTGGTGATCCGTCAAGTTATTTTTAAATCGTTTTTTTAAATAATTATTAACTTAGATATTCCTGATTTGTCGGAAAGTTTAGTGATTTGTAGTGTGTGTTTTTATTAGTTTGTGCATTTTGATATTTACAGTTGATCATCATTTTCGTGTTAGATACTCAACTTTTTTATTAAAGACATTTTAGAAATAACAAATTTATGAACCAAATAAAAAAAAATTGTTTAATCATAAATAAGTAAGTACAATAGTTGGTAATACAATAATATAATATTTTTAGTAATAGTTAATTAGTAGTCTATAATATTTTCACTATATTATAATTTATTTGTTAAATCAAAAAATAGTGGCTATGCGCTCTCTATTGTTGGTGTTTAAAATTAATGTATTCATGATTTTATTTTTGTTTTAACTATGTTATACTTCTAATGATCTAATAAGACATAAAATGTGGCAAAAAGTCTATATCGGGTGCATCTCGAAAGTGGCTCAACTCTGTAACATTTTTATTTTTTCATATAAAATAACGAGACCTGATAAGTTAGTATATGACATAAATCAGAATTGATTGACGTCTTCAATTGTTTTTGGTCACTTCCTGTTTCACCGAAAATGACTACAACTTTTGATTTTTAAATGGCACCTTCGGTATTTTAAATTTCAATCTAGAGTGCCATGACTGTGTTAAAAACACCAATTTTTAATCAAGCAACATAGAAAAAATAGATTGGATAGTCTAATATGTTTTTAGGGTCTTGTTCTGGCCAGTTAGAAAATGCTCAAATCGTATTTTTGATCATATTTGAAAAAGGAATTTTTCTACGAATAATTTGATACCACACACTTGGTATTTCGAGTCAAATTTTCGTTACGAACTGCAAGTTATAATTTCAAATAAACCATATGCGAAAATGTCAAAAGTTGACATATGATATGTCATTCTATTCAGAGTGTTATTTTCTATCGAATAAAGTAAAAAAATACTGGGGATGCCTTTTAAAAATCAAAAGTTGTAGTCATTTCCGGTGAAACAGAAACTGACCGAAAACAATTGAATACCGTGAATCAATCCTAATTTATGTCATATATCAACATATCTAGTTTTTTGAACTGAAAAAATAAAAAAGTTATAGGGGTGGGCCACTTTTGAGACGCACCCGGTATATAAAATTATATATTTTACAAGGAAATAATTTTGCGCTTGAATAACGGTACCGTTTTAGTTAGCATTAATAAGTACCGGAACGCTAAAATTATGTTATGCCAAAACTCTCCATTAGTTTTTTCCGAATCACCAGGTGGCTCTAAATGACGAACCTATTTGTTTTATATCCGTATCCAATCATCACTAGTACATGACATTAGTCAATGTTTTCTATTCCACTGTCATTGGAAAAGGCATATTATTATTTTTTATTAGCAGTTACTCTATTTAGTGATAAGGTAGAGAAAATTGCAAAACAAAAATGGCTTGATTTAGAAATCAAATTTCTGTATAGTAAACGAAGTATGCTTGAAATTGGAGCCTACTGACTGTATAAAAAACTTAATTATAACCGCGCTAATTTAGAGTATGAATGTTTGAGCCACTTTTCAGAGAAATATATTTGTTTAACAGCTGTCTAAATTAGCTAACTTTAATACGAATTGCTCTCATCAAATTCCAGAAATATTTGAGCATACGCCCCCCAGACTTTTAGCGTATTTAGCGAATATTGGGCCGTTTGAATGCGTATTTATCGTTGACATCTGCCATTATATCACAGAAACAATTTTACCCCCCGCCAAATTAATGGCGTTCTGTGGCCAGCACGCGTAATCTACTGCTCAGTTTTATCGGATAGAACCGTTTGGAAATTAGAGGAAATGCGTTGTTGCCCGATCATGTGTTGTTGGCGAATTAATGAACAGCGCCATCTAAAGTAAAATAAAGTTATAAATTGGGATAATGTGCGCTTTCGACCTTAGTTTTATTGGTTACGGACCGATAAGAGTAATTTATGGGTATGGCGTGTGCAGTTCGCCGAGCCAGAGTATAAATTATGCACGCCCCCTTGTATATTTTAAAGTTATTCTTTTATTGTTCGGTTGAATTTATGGGCTAGTTCTCCGACAAATTAATACCAATTAGGGTATAAAATGTTGCACGTTTATCATACCTCGTCGCTGTGTAAAGAATTCTAAGAGTTATGTTCGTTTATTCTACATAATAAGAGTTTATTTAGCGTTTTTCATGACTACGAGCTCTCGCGCTTTTTATCATTTTAGCATCCATCAGCAAACTATTAACGTTGGCTTTAGTGCTATTTATTACAGTTAGGTAGTTTTACTTTTTACATTAAAAATTTATTATACAGGGTGGTCCGAACTGTATTCCGAAAACATCGGCAGCATATTCTGCTGACAAAAATAAGTAAAAAATTTCGTATATTATAGTATGTCCTAAAATCTTTAGTTTCGGAGATACAGGGTGTAGAAGTTTTATTTTTATTTAGATTTTTGAAGAATAAAAACTGGTTTGAAGAGTAAAAACTTTTCGTCCGTACCTGTATAAAAAACTACTGAGTAAAAAATATACATTTCCAATATTTCCATGATTTTTTACGTAAAAAATGTATCTTGGTAAAAATCGTTATGAGCAACCCTTCTCAAGATATTTAGAATGGAAATAGACAATATACGAGTATGTCATTATTGACTAAAAATAAATAATATTGTTACGGATTCCGTGGGTCCACTAATTTAAACTCACGATAAAATACTTAACGAATTTATTATCTCACTTTATACACACAATAACTAACTATTTATAAAATTCCTTCACCAAATTGTCCGATTCACAATTTCCAAACGCGGTATATTCAAACTTCAAACTGCTCCAACTACCAAGCGCAGGCTTTTATATACCCTCTGGCGAGTGTTTCTGGAACGTTCTAAAGAATTCTGTAATATTCTTTTACTTTCTGGCGAATGCGCCAGGTTTTTCAATGCACGTTGCGGTTACGTAGGCAACCAGCAATACAGTTTAGCGCCACCTACACCTTGACAATATCGTCCCATTGCTGCCAAAAGTCACTAACTTACTTTTTATTACTTCCGAGAAAAATGCGTCTAAAAATGAATTGCATTGCATAAAGATGTTATAGTTAGTAACTATTCGGTATTAAAATAAAACATAAATAGCCAGAAATCGTAGTTAATGACTTTTGCAATCGATTCTCCGCTTCAAAATATAGTGATTGAATTTGGTTGTTCGGAAAAATGTTAGTTAGTGACTTTTGGCAGCAATAGGACGATATGTTGAGTAGATAGCTATTTTACTGAAACAATTAATTTGGAAACTTTATTTTTTTTAAATTAATCATAAATTTTTCTTGACAAGAAAAAATAATGATAAAATAGTTTCTGTTGAACTTTTGGTACAAAAGCATTTCAAATTTATGATTTCAGTCTAATAACTATTCAGTCAACATGTTTAATTTATATATGTGTCTGCTATATAAAAAAAAAAAATATATAAAAATTGCTATTACACTCAGAAGACAGTCGCTGACAAACTCTGAAAAAATCAGCTTGTCCGTAATTTTTTTTTCAAAAGACAATTTTATTGGATTAATTTATTAGTATGTCTTTTCTGTCCACTAGTTCGTTGTATATTACTTTACTTTGCTAAATTCATTTTGAGATCCACTGTATTTAGTTCGTTCACTGATTCACTTCCTGTATTTAGTTCGTTAATATGTGCTTGTAGTTCTTCCGGACTATTGACAATTAGGACTATGTCAGCAGCGAATCTTAGATGGTTATAAGATATTCTCCATCTATTTTTAATCCTTTGTTGGTCCAGTCCAGTTGACTGATCAAATTAGTAAAATGATATAAACCTTTTTGTTGCCTTGTTTTAAGAAAATATATCCGTTTTTAAACAGTGTCTATTTTTAACTCCTTTTTTTGTAACTCAACTCCTCTAAGGCTTTGGTTAACGCCTACTAAAATTTTATTGAAAAACAAACCCAGTTTACGATATTTTTACAACACTATCAAGTAGGATTAAAAACTTTCCTATAATTTGATTAAAACTAGAAATTTAATTGGCTTATTTTAATCTTGTACATAAATTTCAGGTAGTAAAATGATACTTTATATTAAGCACGAAACAGAAACAAAAAAATATCTTGTAAATATAAAATTTCATAATAAAATCGTTTTTGTAAAAGTATAAAACGTATATTAGCTTTATCAAAGTTAGTACGTTAAAGAAAATTGGATTAAATTTATAAAAATGTTATTGGAAAGAGACTTTGTAGTTCAGTGTTGTCGGTTGGTAAATTTGTAATTACACGATAAACCTTTTTGCCGAACACGGACCACTTGGGACCCCTCTCAAGTACGTCAAACTTGTCCAATTCCAATCCAAGTTTACAATGTAAACGTCTAGACAGCGCTGTAAGTAGCAGGTCTCGAATAAATTATTTGTGGGTGTTTCCGAAGAAAGAATTTGTGGAATTGCTTCGGATTTCTAAAATTAGTTTTTTTGAAATACAAATTCAGTTTGAAAACATATTGTTATTATTACAAAAAACTCATAACTTCTTCTATTGTTATGTACTGGGTGTCCCAGACTTGAGCCTCATGATTGGAATCTTGGTAACTATACCGGGTGTTGCATCGTCGGACGGGACTAGGAAATCCCATGTAAATTTTAATGCGGTCAATTATTGGCTTCCGTAATTATTTTAGAGAATAATTCTATTTAAGTTTATTGAAGAGCACTAAAACCCACATTCAAAAGAATAACTTTAGATATTTTTGATTAGCTCGTTTACGAGTTATCGCCGATTTCTTTTTAAATATTTCTCCTTTCTTATGGCCCTGTATTTTACTTATGAGCACCAGTCAAGGTAAAAGATAACTGTCAAATGAAGTTGTCATTTCAGAAATTTAGTATAATTATAAGTATGTTAATATACATATTAACATACCAATGAGTTTTTTTATTTGAAAACATAAATAATAATTAACAAGTCTTTATTTCAAAGAAAACCATATTACAAATAATTCAAATGTGGTAAAAACTGTGTCCCATGAATGTTGACAAATCTTAGATTTCTGAAAGTCGCCTTTTTTAAATAATCTTTATGTTCTTTAATTCGAACATTTAAGGGTAAGTGGCTATGAGATTGTGTTATTAGTTTTTTGATTTCCTAAAAAGTAACCACAGGAAAAAATACATATTATTCACATGGTATTTTGTATATTACATTTTTTGTTTGTAGTCCAGTTTTCATTATTAATTTAGTGTATATTAAAATGGATCTAAGTGTATTTTGTGACTTGAAAGATGTTATATTGTTTTCCTATCCTTCTTATTTTTTTTCGAAACGTCTGGTATGTATGAAATTGTAAGTTGTATATGTTACGGTTAAGGTCCGATGTCCGGTTAATGTCGACCTCGATGTCGACATTACCCGGTTAGTCTCGAGAATAACACACAACAAAACAATCAAAAACATAACTAACCCCAACAATAACCTGTTAATGTCGACATTAACCGGACATCGTACTTTAACCGTAACATATATATTTTGTATTGGTATCATGATGTATATTCTGTCTATAATTTGGGGTTTGTATTTCGTTTAATGTTTTGTCAATAAAAGATGGTGGATAGTCGTTTTTTATTAATGTATTTTTTATGTGGTTTATATCTCCGTTTAGTGAATTGTCGTCTGGACATATTATTTTTGCCCTATCATATAAACTTTTTATAACACCTTTTTTTACACTTATACTGTGACTAGATGTGAAATTTAAGTATCTATCTGTGTTTGTGGGTTT
The DNA here is from genome assembly GCF_002938485.1 of Sitophilus oryzae. Taxonomy (NCBI): domain Eukaryota; kingdom Metazoa; phylum Arthropoda; class Insecta; order Coleoptera; family Curculionidae; genus Sitophilus; species Sitophilus oryzae. Next base: position 982,389 of record NW_022147080.1, read on the forward strand.
TCTGTAAACATCTAAAATTAGTTTATTTTGAAACTTTGACGCTAAAACATCAAGAAATAGCGATTACCTCTCTTTACTTCTAAAGGAAATTTTATGGTTGGTTCGCGAGAATTTATATAATCCAAAAATATGTCTAATTTAGGGAACGTTATGTTGCCTTATTGCAAAAATATCATCAACATCTTGCAGGCTTTTTTGAAAAACTATTTATTGTATTATTTTCAAAATCTTCCATAAAAATATGACTTAGCAAAGGAGAGAGACGCGATCCCATTGCCGTAAATTGAAATCTTGTTGAAAAAAATTTTTTATATGCAATAATGAAAAACCAAATGAAAACTTAATCAGCGTTTTTCCCGAACCTAAAATCCCAAGAAAATCAAAAATTTTAGACTAATTTTACATTATAAAATGACAGCGATCTTTATTTCATAGCCATCGCTGACGCATTTTTTTCTATGATATTGTATTATTTGCAAATATAATTTTTCGAAGATTGTTACTTGCAAAATATATGTACATATAAATTTTGTGAATGCAAATAATAATACAACATATTTGTTTTAAAATAATAATAATAATACAATAATAATACAACATTGAATGTTTTTTGTTAAATTAGATCGATTTCCAAACCCCAAAATTTAAAATATATTTTACATTTTACCCATTATCTTATGCACCTATTTATTATTTGTATATTGTAAAACATTTGCTGCAGTGGTATGGTTCATAGTTTATTTGCCAAAGTATTTATTACTATAAATAGGTAAATATATTATATTTATTAACTGTATATTACGTATATTTCATGTAAAGTATATCATTTTTAAAATACAAACCAAAAATACGAGGAATAATTATGTTTTCCATGTATTCTACAACATATTTATTAATCCGTATCTAATTAGCGTGACGTCAAAAATCTCGCTCCGAGGCTGTTCTATTAGAGACGGTTTGATATTTAGAAATGTCAAAAGCTGATAACATTTTACTTTTGACAACTATGCCATTTCGTGTTGATTTTTGCAAGAAGAAAAAGAACTGTCACTTGTTTTATTATTTTCCTTTTCTATTTCACGAAGAGTTACCTATCTGATTCGTTCAGGCACTCAATTTAAAGAATATCAGTAACTTTTTTGACAGAGGGATTTTATATTTGCCATTTTGGTAAAAAATAACGGTCAAAATTCAAAGTTATTCATTTTATAGACTATATAAGGACTGTCCATTCTTTCCACCGTGCCTACAGTTTTAATCGATTGTAAGAGATTTTCCCTCTATCTTTTTCGTGGCCATCCCGTGCTTCTTCTTCCCACTGGTGATTTGTTTCTTTACTATTATTTTCACTTTTTTTTCTTACTATATTTTTCTTTTCTTTATTTCTATCAGATACTGGCGTTTGTCAAAGCCCTGAGCCCTTGAGACAGTAAAATGAGTTATATCTCAGAAAGGGGGTATGATTAACTTTCCTACTAACCTTTTTATACAATTTACAATCTACAATTATTAGGATTACAAACAAGGTTTACGTATTTATTGTAAAAAATCTGTGCTTATCTGTTGTAAGACTATTTTTAAATAGATATAAAATTATAAAAATAAAATTAAAAAAGATAACATTTATACAACAAATTTGTTATTTTAACAAGGTAAAATTTACAATTACTTCTTGAAAACAAATCCTTCTTGAAAACACTCCGTTTGTGTACACGTGCTTTTCTCGAATTTCAAGGAGCTCTTCTCGTATGATTTTTCTTCCCTTCAAAACCGATTTTTCGAGAAAATTCTCTATATCGGCCAATAAAAATCCCTATGTTCAAACAAGAATTATAGAAGTCACAGTGGCCTTCAGCTTTTAAAAAGATATTTATAAAATATAATAGATAAAATTCAATACTATAGTTTACTAGTCTTTTTGTTCTGTAGTTTTGTTGGATCTAATATCTTATTTTACATAATATGTCAGTATGTTTCACAATGTTCTACGTTAAATACATATATTGAAATAGATTTGAAACTTTTTTAATATACAGGGTGACTTTTTGCGATGTTCTCTATGGGTATCACGGAAACTACTGGAGATAGAGAGTCGGTTAAATGGGGAAAGAATTGCAGTTTTGTGGGGTCATAAATATGCGTCTTATGCGTCAGATTTTTGAAAAAGTTCATGGCTTAATAGATATTTCGCAAAAAAAAAATTTCGGCTATTTTAAAAATTGTCCCTAATTCCATTATAATCAATTTTAGACAAAAAAAATTCAGATAAAAGTTGTAGATAATCACATCCTTAATGAAATTGTGTTCTCAGTTTTTTTTCTAAAGCCTGTCATTTTTGACATATGACATAAACATATGTTTTTTTTTAAATGGAAACCATAGTTGGCCATGTCTTCATAAAAAACGCCGTTTTTGACCTTTTCAGCAATATAAGCTATTATATGTTTTTTTCGAAAAATTACTGAGTTATAGCCAGTTCGTATCATTTTTACATAATTTTAGTTAGCCCTGGAAATAAGTTCAATCGTCGTTGCTCTCAGAAATGTCAAACTGTCACATGCAAATTTTATAAATTAAAATAAACAAAAATTGTAAATATGAATTTTCAAATGAAGAAAAGCGTGTAGGATTATTTATTCAACTTTTCTTGTCCATACATTTTCGAGGATACGTTGACCGGTGAATGTTACTTACGCTTTTTAGAGAACTGTTTGCAAGACATGTTAGAAAAAATAAATTTCGAGACTCGCGCATCAACAGTGTGAGAGAAATGTTATAAATTATTTATATCATAATTATGCAAACTTAGGGATAGGAAGAGGTGGGCCAATTGCATGGGCCTCCTCCATCACCTGACCTATCTATTTTAGATTATATGGATGGTTAAAAACAACGTTAATGCAAGAACTTATAAATTAAAAAAGGTACTCGAAGAGGCGGTACAGGAGAAGTTTAATCAAGTCAACAATAAAAGTTAGTAAAAGTTAGTCAGTTTTAAAACCACAGGTGTTTGTTTTAAAAGGATGTACGTTATTATATTTACTTTAAAGGTATACAAGTTTTACTGTAAAGTGTTTGCTGAAAAGTATTTAGTGAAAATTCAATTTCAGCTATTGATGTTTGGATTATCATTTAGCGGCATTAGAACAGACATGGCCGAGATTTGGCGATCGAATATATGCATATTTATGCTGGGCATTGTTAGCTTTAGTACAGGAAGTTAACAAGTTCCACGGGCTTTTGTGTTGACGTTTAAACTACCACAGATCTGCACGCCCTATCGTTTAATTAACATCGGTAGGTATCCATTTTTTTTATCTCTTTCTCTGTTTTCACTGCAAACCATTTTGTTGGCCTAAGGTTGACATTGATGTTTTGTAAAGCAAAATAAACAATTTTTACTCTCATATTCTTATATTTATAGAAAGCAAAATAACAATGATCGAATTAAATCATAAAGAGACAGAAAAAATAATGTGCCTTAATCTTAGATTATTGTTTACACTTATTTAGTCGATAAATACCAATTTCCAATAAAAGTACGACGAAAGCAACAAAATGTCCCATTACAACAACTAAAAAAAGGCCATAAAACTTGCCTAATGTTACAGTTACAAACATTTTCACATCTATATACGACGTAAAAATTGATTCTCAAACTTTCTATGTTTATAAATCTCTTCTGACAGCCATTGTGATAAAATCCCAGCTTCTTTTAGTCTGAAAGAATATTGATTAAATATGGCTGTATATGGTGA